>NC_058521.1:287738098-287740598 GCF_904849725.1 Hordeum vulgare subsp. vulgare | reverse complement strand
AAAAGTGATAACAACAACAACAACAACAATGAAGATGACGACAACGACGACAACAACAAGAATAAGAACAACAACAACAACAAAAAAACAACAACAAGGACGACAACGATGACGAGGACAACAATGACAATGACGAGAACAACGAGAACAGCGGCAACAACAACAACAACAACCTCATCAACGACAACCACGACGACGACAATAACGGCGACAATGACGACGATGACGACGAGGAGGACGACGAAGACAACAACGACAATGACGAGAACAACGAAAAGAACGACAATAACGACAATGACGAGAACCACGACAACAACAACAACGACAACAAGAACAACAACAACAACAATGACAACAACAACAACAACAACAACAACAACAACAACAACAACGAAGACAACAATGACGACGACAACAATGATGACGACGATGACGATGACGGCGACGATGACAACAACAACAACAACAACAACAACAACAACAACAACAACCACAAAAACAACAACAACAACAAGGACTGCGACGACAATGACGACGAGGATGATAATGATGACGACGAAAACAATGACGACCACGAAGACGATGATGACAGCCACAACAACAACATCGACAACAACAACAATAACAACAACAACAACAACAACAACGACGACGGCGACGACGACGATACGACAACAAAAATAATGAAAACAACGACAATGACAAGAACAACGACAACAACGACAACAACTACTAGTACTACAACAAGAACAACAACGGCAACATCGACAAGAACAACAAAAGCGCCAGCAACAACAACAACAACAACAACAACAACAACAACAAGAATAACAACAACAACAACAACAACATCAACAACAGCAGCATCGACAACAACAACAACAACAACAAAAACAACGAGAACGACGACAACAACGCCAACGACGACAACAATGACAACGACGACAACAACGAGAACAATGAGAAAAACGACGATGACGACAACGATGACAACAACGACAATGGCGAAAAAAATGACTACAACGATAACAACAACAACAACAACAACGAAAACAACGACCGCAACGACAACAACGACAACAACGACAAGAACAAAAACAACAACAAAAACAACGACGATGACGAGGATGAACACGATGACGATGACGACAGCCACAACAACAACAATAACAATGATAATGACAACAACAACAACGACAACGACAACAACAACAACAACAAAACAACGACGACGATGAAAACAACAATGATGAAAAGAACGACAATGACGAGAACAACGACCACGACGACAACAACAACAACAACAACAACAACGAAAACTATGAAAACAACAACAAAAGCGTTGTTGTCCATGTTGTTGTCGTCGTTCTTGTCATTGTTGTTGTTGTTGTTGTTATTATCGTTGATGTCATTGTTGTTGTTGTTGTCGTTGTTGTTGTTGTCGTTGTGGTCGTTGTTCTCGTCATTGTCATTCGTATCATCATTGTCGTCGTCGTCATCGTAGTCATCATCGTTGCCGTCGCCATCGACATCGTTGTTGTTGTTTTTGTCGTTCTTGTTGCAGCTGCTACATCTGTTGTTGTTTTTGGTTTTTTTATTGTTGTTATTGTCGTCGTCGTCATCATCGTCTTCATTGTCGTCGTTATTGTCATCGTCGTCGTGGTTGTCGTCATTGTTCTCGTTGTTGTCATTGTTGTTGTTGTTGTTGTTGTTGTTGTTGTTGCTGGTGTTGTTGTTGATGTTTCTATTGTTGTTGTTGTTGTTGTTGTCGTCATCGTCGTCGTCTTCACTATTCATGTTGTTGTTCTTGTTATTGTTTTTGGTGTTCTTGTTGTTTTCGTTGATATCGTTGTTGTCGTTGTTGTCATTGTCGTCGTCGTCGTTGTTGTCGTCTTTCTGTTGTTGTTGTTGTTGTTGTTGTTGTTGTCATTGATGTTGTTGTTGTTGTGGCTGTTGTTGTTGTGGTGGTTGTCATCGTCTGCTTCGTAGTCGTCGTCATCATCGACATTGTTGTTGTCCTTGTCCTCATTGTCGCCGTCGTCATCATTGTTGTTGTTGTTGTTGTTGTTGTTGTTGTTATTGTTGTCGTTGTTGTTGTTGTTGTTGCTGCTGCTGTTGTTGTTGTTGTTGTTGCTCTTCTTCTTGTTGTTGTTGTCCTTGTTGTCATTTTTGTCGCTGTTGTCATTGTTTTTGTTGTTGTCGTTGTTCTCGTCATTGTCGTTGATATCGTCGTTGTTGTCGTCATCATCATAGTCATTGTCGTTTTCGTCGTCGTCGTTGTTGTTGTTTTTGCGGCTGTTGCTGCTGGTGCTTCTATTGTTGTTGTTGTCGTCTTCATCATCGTCGTTGTCCTTATTTTTTTTGTTGTTGTTGTTATCGTTGTTGTTCTTGTTATTGTTGTTGTTATTGTTGTTGTTGTTGTTGTTGTTGTTATTGGTGTTGTTGTTGTTGTTGTTTTCATTGTTATTGGTTTTGTCCTTGTTGTTGTTGTTGTTGTTAT
>NC_058521.1:287723098-287733098 GCF_904849725.1 Hordeum vulgare subsp. vulgare | reverse complement strand
TTTGTCGTTGTTGTTATTGTCGTTGTTCTCATCATTATCGTTGTTGTCGTCTCTGTCGTCATCGTCATCGTCGCGGTTCTTGTTGTTGTTGTTGTTGTTGTTGTTGTCTTCGTTGTTGTTCTTGTTCTTGTTGTTGTTGTTGTCGTTGTTGTTGTTGTTGATGTTGTTGTTGTTGTTATTGTTGTCGTCTACTTCTTCTTCTTCGTTGTTGTTGTTGTTGTCGTTTTTCTCATTGTTCTCGTCATTGTCGTTGTTGTCATCGTTGTCGTTGTTCTCGTCGTTGTCGCATTCGTCCTTTTGGTTGTTGTTGTTGTTGTAGTCGTCGTCATCGTCGTCATCATCATCATCATCATCGTCGGCGGCTGCGGCGTCGTTATCCCCGTCTTCGTAGTTTTTGTTGTTATTGTTGTCGTTGATATCGTTATTGCCGTTGTTGTTGTTATTGTTGTCGTTGATATCGTTATTGCCGTTGTTGTTGTTGTTGTTGTTATTGTTGTCGTTGTCGTTCATGTCGCTGTTTTAGTTGTTGTTCCTGTTGTCATTGTTTTTGTTGTCGTTGTTCATGTCATTGTCGCTGTTGTCATCATTGCCGTTGTCGTCATCATCCTTGTTATTGTTATTGTTGTTGTCATTGTTGTTGTTTTTGTTGTAGTCGTCATCGTCGCCTTCATTGTTTTTGTTGTTGTTGTTGTTGTTGTCGTTATTGCCGTTGGTATCGTTGGTGTCGCTGTAGTCGTCGCTGTTGTTGTTATCGTTGTTGTCGTTCTTCTCATTATTGTCGTTGCCGTCATCGTTGTCGTCGTCGTCGTCGTTGTCGTTCTCGTTGTCTACCTTGTTGTTGTTGTTGTTGTTATTGTTTTGTTGTTGTTGTTGTTTTTGTTGTTGTTGTTGTTGTTGTTTGTTGATGTTGTTGTTGTTTTCGTCGTCGTCGCCATCGGCGTCTTCGTTGTTGTTGTTGTTGTTGTTGTTGTTGTTGTTTGGTTGTTGTTGTCACTTTTGTCTTTGTTGTCACTGTTGTCGTTGTTGTTGTTGTCGTTGTTGTTGTTGTCGTCCTTGTCGTCATCCTTATTGTTGTTGTTGTCGTTGTTGTTGTTGTTGTTGTTGTTGTTGTTGTTGTTCATGTTGTCCTCGTCGTACTTGTCATCTTTGTCGTTGTTCTCGTCGTTCTCGTCGTTGTCATTATTGTCGTCATTTTCGTCGTCGTCGTCGTCGTTGTCGTTGTTGTTGTTCTTGTTGTGGTTGTTGTTGTAGTAGTAGTAGTTGTTGTTGCTGTTGTTGTTGTTGTTGTTGTTGTTTTAGTTGTTGTCGTTGTTATTGTTTTTGTTGTTGTCGTCGTCGGCGTCGTCGTCGTTGTTTTGTTGTTGTTCTTGTCGTTGATGAGGTTCTTGTCGTTGATATTGTTGTTATCGTTGTTGTTGTTGTTGTTGTCGTTGTTGTCGTTGTTCTCATCATTGTCATTGTCGTCGTCCTCGTTGTCGTGTTTGTTATTGTTGTAAATTTTTGTTGTTCTTGCTGTTGTTGTTATTGTTGTTGTTATTGTTGTTGTTCTTATTGTTGTGTTGTTGTTGTTGTTTTTGCTATTATTGTTGTTGTTGTCGTCGTCGTCATCGGTGTCTTCATTGTGGTTATTGTTGTTGTTGTTGTTGTCCTCATTGCTGGCATTTTTGTTGCTGTTGTCGCTATTGTCGTCGTCGTTGTTGTTGTCGTTGCTCTCGTTATTGTCGTTCTTTTAATCATTGCAGAAGTCGTCGTCGTTGTTGTTGTTGTTGTTGTTGCCGTTGTTGTTGTTATTGTTGTTGTTGTTGTTGCTGCTGTTGCTGTTGTGGCTGTCGTTATCCTCTTCGTGGTGGTCGTCGTCATCATCGTTATCATCCTCGTCTTCGTTGTCATCGTTGTTCTCGTTGTTGTTGTTGTTGTTGTTGTTGTCGTCGTCATCGTCGTCATCGTCGTCATCGTGTTTATCGTTGTGGTTGTTGTTATTGTTGTTGTTGTTGTTGTTGTTGTTGTTGCTGTTGTTGTTGTTGTTCTCGTTGTGGTTGTTGTTATCGTTGTTGTCATTGTTCTCGTCGTTGTCATGGTTGTCGTCGTTGTCTTCATCCTTATTGTTTTTATCGTTGTTGTCGCTGTTGGTGTTGTTGTCGATGTTGTCGTCGTCGTTCTTATTGTCGTCGGCGTTGTTGTTGTTGTCGTAGTTGTCGTTCTTCTCGTCATTGTCGTTGTTATCGTCGTTGTCGTCGTTGTCATCATAGTCATTCTCGTTTTCGTCGTCGTCGGTGTTGTTGTTGTTGCTGCTGCTGATGTTGCTTTTGTTGTTGTAGTAGTCGTTGTCGTCGCCGTCGTCGTCGTCGTCGTTGTTTTTGTTGTTGTTGTTGTTGTTGTTGTTGTTGTTATTGTTTTATTGTTGTTGTGGTTGTTGTTGTTGTTGTCGTCGTCGTCATCGTTGTCTTCGTTGTGGTTGTTGTTGTTGTTGTTGTTGTCGTTATTGATGGCGTTTTTGTTGTTGTTGTCATTGTTCCCGTCGTTGTTGTTGTTGTCGTTGCTCTCGTCATTGTCGTTCTTTTAATCATTGCAACAGTCGTCGTCGTCGTTATTGTTGTTGTTGTTGTTGTTGTTGTTGCCGTTGTTGTTGCTGTTGTTGTTGTTGTTGTTGTTGCTGTTGTTGTTGTTGCGGTTGGTGGTGTTGTTGTTGTTATTGTTGTTGTGGCTGTCGTTATCATCATCGTGGACATCATCGTCGTCATTGTTATCATCCTCGTCGTCGTTGTCGTCGTCGTCGTCGTCGTCGTTGTTGTTGTTGTTGTTGTTGTTGTTGTTGTTGTTGTTGTTGTTGTCGTTGTCGTTGTCGTTGTCGTCGTCGTCGTGTTTGTCGTTGTGGTTATTGTTGTTGTTGTTATTGTCTATGTTCTCGTTGTGGTTGTTCTTGTCGTTGTAGTCGTTGTTCTCGTCATTGTCGTGGTTGTCGCCGTCGTCTTCATCTTTGTTGTTGTCGTTGTTATCGCTGTTGTTGTTGTTGTCGATGTTGTCGTCGTCATTCTTTTTGTCGTTGTTGTCGTCGTCGTTCTTTTTGTCGTTGTTGTTGTTGTTGCTGCTGCTGTCGTAGTTGTCGTTGTTCTCGTCATTGTCGTTGTTATCGTCGTTGTCGTCGTCGTTATCGTAGTCATTGTCGTTTTCGTCTTCGTCGTTGTTGTTGTTGTTGTTGCTGCTGTTGATGTTGCTTTTGTTGTTGTTGTAGTCGTTGTCATCATCGTCATCGTCATCGTCGTCGTCGTCGTCGTCGTTGTTGTTGTTGTTGTTGTTGTTGTTGTTCTTGTTCTTGTTCTTGTTGTTGTTGTTGTTGTTGTTGTTGTTGTTATTCTTATTCTTGTTGTCATCCTCGTCGTTGTCTTCGTTGTTGTTGTTGTTCTTGTTGTTTTTCTTGTTGTTCTTGTTGTTGTTATTGTGGTCATCGACGCCGTCGTCATCCTCGTTCTTTTTTTGTTGTTGCCGTTGTTGTCGTTTGTCGGATTTCGGGCTCCGCAAAACCCTAAGGAATCGAACACATGGGCGTGTACAATGATCTCTCTTGGCTTAGCCTGACCGAGCCCGCTACTCGATGGAAACGACGAACGACTTACTCAAGGTGAAGGTACCACAGAACACAACAGTTTACCCAGGTTCGGGCCGCTGCGAAGCATAAAACCCTACTCCTGCTTTTGGTGTATTGCCTCTCTCGGAGGTTGGTGGATGAACTAACAAAGTGCTCTCGAGCCTCCGGAGGCCAAGTGGCTTGGTGTGTTCCACTTGGGTCGGAATGAACCTCCTACCAAGTGTTCTACCCTTTCTATTGTAGCGGAGGCCCGGGTGCTCTTCCCTCATAGCTTCGGCGGTGTCAGTGCACTAGAGACTGGGGTCCCTTGTGCCCTAGACTTGTGCACGGGTATCGGCGACGCCCCTGACGACAGTGTACCGGGAAAAGCAGCAGAAAGGCAGTCCAAGCCCCGGCAAAGCCACGCCCTTCCCTCACTTCGAGGGGCGTGGAGTAAAAGGGCTCCAGACGCAAGTCCTCGGCTAGCCCTCCTTGCGGGGAAGATTCCCAAGGCCCCGGCAAGCCCGCTTCACCAGGAAGACTACCCGAAGAATAGCAAGATTCCGACAAGTTTCCCTTGTCTCGAAGGCTCGCACGACTGGCGAGGCCCCCCGGCAAGCCCTCCTTGCCGGGATATTGTTCAAGGCCCCCGACAAACCCTCCTTTCCGGGGAGGTGACCAAGTCATCCGATGGAGGTTCCAAGCCAGCAAGCCAATGATCGCTCGCCAGGTGTCTCCACCAGTTTCCACCACAATCCGACCGGTCCAGCACATCGCTCGTGTGCCCGCAGAAGCCCAGGTGTCGATTCACTTTGGTACGTGTCACAACCATCTTGCGGCAGGTCAGGGGTCAGACAAGGCATTTACTGCCCCTCACACTGCCGAAGAAGTGGAGCGGTGAACACTGTTCACTGTGCATCCCGTGAGCACACTTTGGGTGACCCCTTTGCCAATAAAAGGAGGCCCAAAGCTCATTATTAGGGGTTGAACTTTTGGTGGATCAGAGACTACCTAATTAGCTACTAAGTTACTCGTCATTAAGCACACAATACAAACTAAGCAGGAGTAGCATTATCATTGCCGTCGTTGTTATCATTGTCGTTGTTGTTATCGTTGTTGTTGTTGTTGTTGTTGTTGTTGTTGTTGTCGTGCCTTCTCACTGTTTCGAACGTGTTCAACAGTCTAAGTGGCTACACCTTATTTCGCCTCGAGCCATGCTCGACGATCTAATGGTTGCACTGAGTGCGGCAAGGAGCCTTGCCGGTAACGACCCCTCAAGCGAACTGCTAAGGATCCGTTCCTCAAAGCACTAGAGGCAGGACCAGTCGTGCGGGCAAGCATCCGAAAAATGCAAAAGGCGTATCATTCAAGGAGAAGGATCAAACGCAAGGAAAACAACATTTCATTCAATTGTTTGAAACAAACTCAGACATATTACATGAATGGTTTTTGCTACTCTAACCTATTACACTGTCTTTCGGCGAGGGACATGCTCGCCGCACAGAAGTTCAAGAAGACAAAAGTGGGACGACCTCGGCGCAACCCAGGCTGGTTTCTCCTGGACAAGCACTACGCGGAGGAGAATGGGGGTGGAAGACAGGGCGACCCGAGGGGATGAAGAAGCCAGATCCTGCGATCGTACCTCCTCAAAGACGAGGCGTCGATGCGGGCTGCTGTAGAGTAACGCCACCGGGCGGGAGAGAGGCGTGAGCGGGCCTCAGTGGCAGGGCCGGTACTCAGTCGGCGCTCGGGGAGTCGTACTCCGACCTGGACCCCCAAGATCCTGACATGCCACGAGCGCCACTGTCGCCGTTGTCCTCCTCGTCGCTATCGCTCGAGGAGGACATTCGGCGCCGCGCGAGCTCTCTTCGCAGCAGCCAAGATGCACACGTGAGCGTTCGTAAAACTTGAGGGATAGCATATCAACCTCCGCTAGCTTGAAGCGGAGGATATGCCCATCCTTGAGGCTTCAGGCGCGGGCGAAGGCTTTCCAACCCCCCCCCCCCCCCCCCGCCCCCGAGCAACATGGAGCGGCGCTTCGGGTACTCCGCGTGCACTTGCATAGCGTCATGGGAGCAACCGGACAACTGCAACCACAAGACAGGGGGCTTGGTGGCCTCCATCGCCCTAGAAAAAGGGCGAGGGAGATGGAAATGGCCCCGCAGGACGTCGGCCAACTCCACGACGAACTCTAGCGCCGTCCCGTCCGACTGCCCGCCAAGCAAGGGAGAAGAGGAGGTGCTCGAGTAGCACTCCGCCTCCCCCGGCCACGGCCTCCACGGCGACCGCGGCTCCTCGCCCCTCCGCCACCACTGACGCTCGTGCCGCCCTCCGCAGCTGCACCCCCTAAAGTTGTGGCATGATCCGAGTGGGATCCACTTGCCGCCCTGGCGGCCGAAGGTGGCCTCCCACGTCCCCTAGCCTTGGTTAGGGGCGAGCGCCACCTCGACCTAGAAAAGATTCTACCGATGCAACCTAGGGGTGGTGGATGTTCCACGAGCTGATGGATGAGCAAAACCCCCTCGCAAACTCCCTAATTTATAGGGCGAGGCAAGGGGGGCGAGCTCCCCTCACTCCAGAAACCGCCGCCCCTCTCTCCCAATCAACCATGATCACAGCCAAACAGGGAACCACCCCGCTGCACCAATACATGCGGGGGCGGGCCCTGCCACAACTACAACCATTATGGCCACGAACGCCCCTTGCCTGACCTTTACTTCGCATGCTTCACGCGTGGCGGTAACGCGTCGGGAGGTGGGGAGGCTACTGTGCGCGCACTTCTCCACATCGCGTTTTTGATGCTTGGCGTGGGGAACGGCCGCCTGCAACGACTCCAAAGCTACAGAGTCCCCTGCTGAGGAAGGCCATGCAATACTTTGGGCCCAGCAACGCCCAGCGTGCATGCGTGGCCCACGCCCAGGGGCTCATGTCGGTGAACTAGAGACTGGGGTCCCTTGTGCCACACACTTGTGCACGGGCATCGGCGACGCCCCTGATGGCTGTGTACCGGGAAGAGCAGCAGAAAGGCAGTCCAAGACCCGCCGAGGCCACGCCCTTCCCTCACTACGAGGGGCGTGGAGTACAAGGGCTCCATACGCAAGGCCCCGGCAAGCACTCCTTGCCGGGAAGGTCCCCAAGGCCCCGACAAGTCCGCTTCGCCAGGAAGACTACCCGAAGAATAGCAAGACCCCGACAAGTTTCCCTTGCTGGGAAGGCTCGCACAAACTCACGAGGCCCCCCGGCAAGCCCTCCTTGCCGAGAAAGTGTTCAAGGCCCCCGGGAAGCCCTCCTTGCCAGGGAGGTGACCAAGTCACCCGATGGAGCCTCCAGGCCGCCTGTTCGCTCGCCAGGTGTCCCCACCAGTTTCTACTACAATCCAACCACTCCAGCACATCCCTCGTGTTCCATCACAAGGTACAGGTGTCGATTCACTTGGGTATGTGTCACAACCATCTTGCGGCAGGTCAGGGGTCAGACAAGGCATTTACTGCCCCTGACACCACCGACGAAGTAGAGCGGTGAACACTGTTCACTGTGCATCCCGTGAGCACACTGGTGACCGACGAAGTAGAGCGGTGAACACTGTACACTGTGACTATAAAAGGAGGCTCGAAGCTTGTTCTTAGGGGTTGAATTTTTTTGGGGATCAGGGACTCCCTAATCACCTACTAAGTTACTGTAGCAAAACCACCCTACAGTAAGCATACAATACAAACTAAGCAGCCGTATGGTTTTACGCGTCAAGCGTCCCGAACCTGGGTGAAAAGGACCTTGCCGGTGTTGATCGCTAGTCCCGCTCTCGATGCCATACCTCTCTCTCCCTGCCAAACCATCAAGGGACTCCTCGAGTATATCATAGGTGATGGTTTTCCCCGACAGGCGGGGAAGGGATCCCACAGCGACCAATTTTAAAGGGGGAAAGGGGAACATGCGCCCCTGCCCAAAGGTGGTCTTCGCGTGCAAAGTACTTGCCCGCGCTGCAGGGATGGGCCCGAGGATGACGGTTGCCCTACTAGCGGGCGGCGCGGCTTCGTTGCACCAAAAGGGAAACCTTTGGAAGATGCCTTTGGAACCCTCGTACGCTCCCACCTCCTTTGTAGTAAAGGGAAAACTGCCTCGTCCTGCCATCTCCTGCTCGCTTGTCCTTTTCGTGGCATCACCCTTGACTCCTGAGGCCCGGCCTTGCCTCGGAATGTCCGCCGCTTCGGATGGGTCCTGAGGAGGTCCCCGGCGGGTCCTGATGCTGCTCCTCCTTGCGAGGCTTGGCCTCTCGCGAGGGCCTTCCCGGGTGACGTCGAAGAGGTTGATCTTGGGTTGGTGAAGCGCGTCGCCCTGGGCCGTAGTCACGCAGGTTTGGGTACCCCCATTCCTAGAATGCGGACAGTACCCCCGGGCCCAAGACGCGCCTGGGTTGGCTTCTTGGCGGAGCCTAGAGGGTGGCCCGAAGCATTGCGGGCCCTAAACACCTGCGGGGCCGGGCCATTAAACGCCAAGCTCGTGCTCTCCGAGCAGGATCTCCTAACCTGCGTCTTCCGACCGTCGCCGCCCCCTATTCATTCCGCCGCCGGCTCTTCCTTGTGTCAATCAAACGCTGGTTCTTCCTCTGACCCACGCGCATCACGTCATTGTAGCGTTGTTCTCTCCATCCTGCCTCATAAAGGGGGAAATGTGGAGGCTCGAGGGGCTCGACAGTCCCGGCGACGCCCTGGCCCGCACTGGAACGGTCAACGGTGGTGAACCTCGAGGGGCTGAAGAAGGTTCAATTGGTAGTTGTTGCCGACTAAATGAGTGGGGGCACCCAAATCAGGCCGGGCTCATGGCCTCGGAGGAAGAGGGCGTCCCCTGCGGTTCCTCTCCATTTCCACGCCCTCATTTCTGGTGTATTGCCGCCATTCTCGGGCTTCATCAATGCAGTGCTTTCGCATTACCAGATCCATGCGCTCCACCTTGTCCCTCGTTCTTTGGTCCTCCTCTGTGGCTTCGCGTTCTTGTGCGAGGCTTTTGTTGGCATTACTCCTTCTGTGGCATTGCTCCGCCATTTCTTCTCCCCTGAGTTGATCTCCGAGGTGTAGTGCTCCGGGTGTGCATCCTTTTGAATTGACGATGCAACATCCCCCGGGGTCCTATACGCTGATCTCCTCTCCAAAGCGGAAGGGTTCCGGCGGCGGTGGGTGCAGGTTGAGGCTGCCGAGGCCGGAGTTCTTTTCCAACCTCCGCTGGCACCCGTGACACCTAACCGGTCTTGATTCAGCTGGAAAAGCTGAGGCATGTGGGAGATGGCGATGGCGATGGTGGCGCGTGAGTTTATCTGTCGACGGATTGCTCCCCTCTAGTGCCACTCCTGCCCTATGTGGGCCTACACATGACCCAGCGACTCGATGAGGATCCAAGTCGTCCCCTTTTCCCCTCATGTCTTGCGTGAGCTGCTTCGCTAGCTGACCGACATCAATCCTGACGAGCTTCCCCCGAACGGCCTGCCGCTGCACAACTTCAAGCCCCCAGGCGCAAAGACCTCCGGCGAGGAAGAAGTGGATGGCCATTGACGAGTAAGCACCTGTGTTTCCCCTCGTCCTCGCTTTATGCGGCTATCTTCTAAACCCTTGTTCTTCAGGTTTCCCTTCGGCGGCCGGGGAGGGCCTCTTCTGTCGCACTCCACGGGGCTCGGTCTGCTGAGCCTCATGCACGTGACCCCCCCCCCCCCCCGCGGACTTCTTGGGTGGCGGCCTCCGGTACTTCGGCGGGATGCCTATCCCCTCGCTTGTGGCCTCTCCTCGGGCCATGCCGCGCCTTCCCCTTCGACCCCTCTAGCATGGAGTTGAGGGAGACCGCAGGGCGCTCAATGCCGAGGAAACGGCCACACGGGGGCCCCCAGCCGCCGGGCATGGACTCCGGCCGGGTGATTCCTTCCGCGCTTCTCCTGCTCGCTGTACGGGAGGCAAGGATTCCTGTTGGCTTCTGGAGCCTGTCTCGGGTTCGCTTGCCGCACCATGGGGCTTGCTCCGCACCACTGCGGATGCGCTTCAACATCTGGGACGGGGCTTGCTAGTCATGAAGCCTGCCGGGAAGGTGAGTGCCAGTACCTTGCGTCGGGGTGGCGCCAGCTTCAGGTCGTCGTGAACCTCGGCCGCCTGCAGCGGGAGGGCTCTCGCACAGAGACGGAGGCATCCCTCGCCGTAGCGGTAGAAGCCCGCGAGCGCGTTCTCGCTCAGGCTCATGAGGCTGATTGCCGGCGTAGGGCCTCCGAAGACCGCCATAGGGAGCTTTGCGCCCTCATCGCCCATCTTGAAGAGCAAGCTCCGCCGAGGGCCTCGCTGGGGGGCCCGCCGACCGAGTCCTTCCACGCCGGTCCTCGAGCATCCGCCGACTTGCTAGTTCTTGTAGAGGTGTAGCAGTGCCTGGAGCTGGAGCATCTAGAGACGAGGGAGCGCTAGTTGT
>NC_058521.1:287703098-287718098 GCF_904849725.1 Hordeum vulgare subsp. vulgare | reverse complement strand
ACAACAACAACAACAACGACAACAACAACAACAAAAACAAAAACATCAACAACAACAACAACAAGAACAAGAACAACAACAACAACGACAAAAACAACACCAACAACAACACCACCTCCAACAAAACTACAACAACACCACCACCACCACCACCACCACAACCACCACCACCAACAACAGCAACAATACCTACAATAAAAACAATAATAAGAAGAAGAACAACAACCACAACAACAAAAACAACAACAACAACAACAATAACAACAACAACAACAACAACAACAACAAAAACAACGATGACAATGACAACAACGACTATGACGAGAACAACGACAACAACGACAAATCCAACAAAAACGACAATGGCGATGTAACATCCCAATTTTCTTAAATTCGGATGTTAATAGATCATTCATATGCATCTCATATTTTTATGCATTATTTTGTTCTTCTGAAAATTCTATTCATTATGTGACTGCGAGCAATTTATTGGAGTGGAGATAATATGACTTCTCCCCTGTCGAATTAAAGTGCATAACGTTTCGAATATTATTTGGAGTTACCGACTTGGTTTTGCAAATTTTTATAATGTCCAAAATTATCTTTAGTTAAGTTTTCAAATGCTTTTTGCGTGGCCTATTGCATTAAAACTATTTTTCAAAATATGCATTAGGTGGAACTAGGTTGCTTTAATATTTATTAGGGGATTTATTATATACTTATATATATGTGTCTATATTAGCATTTTAATATATATATATATATATATATATATATTACTATATGCGTATATTATTTGTATATAGGTGTGTATATATTATATATATATATCTTTTAGTATATATTAGTATATATCTTTTCTGTTTTATTTTCTAAGTATTTTTCTATACGTTTTCTGGTATTTATTTTAGCTAGGAAATATATCTTTATTTTACTTTTTGTGCTGTTTTGTTTTTTTAAAGAAACTAGTTGGCCAGGCGAGCCTAAGGCTCAGCCCAGCTAGCACAACGTGCACCACAACCCTTGCGCCAGAACCCCACGAGCGCCGAGGCGCCACAACCCCAGCCCCAGGGGATCCATCGCCCCAGAAGCGATTCCCAGGGACTCCCCAAGTTCCTGTCCCGAGACGGACCAGGAGGCTGCTCCTATTTCCCAAACCGAGTTGCGCCGGGATTCCTCGTGAGGGAATAATGTCCCTGGGACCAAAGCCCCAGGAACCGAAGCCCCACGCCCGAGAGCTGCAGCCCGATTTTTCCCTGCTCCCAATTCGCTCCGCCGCCGCCTCGCACGCACAACAGCCTCGAGCTTCGCAAGAACACGCCACGCACGTCTGAGTTCGTCCGTGTTCATCGGAGTTCATGGAGCCGCCATCACCGCAGTCCGTTTGACAGTCACCGGAGCATCACCGGAGGAGCCACACCGAGACGGTTATGTTTTTCCCCGCTATTCGTCGTGAGAACGTACGCACGAGCCGATTCAACAAACCCCCATGACCAGCTTTTGGGCGAATAAAATCTGTTTTTAATCTGTTTTTAGCTCTGTCAGATTCTCGGTATAATTTTGAAACGCGTTTATCTTTTTGCTCGTAACTCCGATTCAGGAAATTCTTTTTCTTGTGATCTCGTATTGATGAGTAGAACATGTTAGAACCAGTAGTTTTCAGTTTTACGAAAATTAATTTTTTTGGTTAAATCAGATTTATTTTAGACCTACCGGAGGCCAAATTTTGCAAACCATTCATCCGATTTAGTTGATTCTTTTTGCGTTGTCATCGTATCAGCATGTAGATGATTTTATACCTGCTGCCATGCTATTTATACTTTGGATTTAAACAAGTTGTTTTATTGCCGATGGTTTTATTTGGTGTTATGTGATTCTGGTGATTGATTGGTGTGATTGTTTGCAACGTGTAGATTGTGCGGAGTGCGTCGCAAACTATTGTCAGGAGTGTGACTTTTTGAACCAGAATCAAGGCAAGTTACATGTTGATCATCCTTTACCTATTACTTTCTATGCATGTAGTATTATATCAACCTATGAAAATTATGCATGTATAGGAATATTATTATTGCTATGCTATTGAGCTATATTCCCTTGTCATGAAGATCGTGTTAGGTAAAATTTTGCTATGCTATGTAGACGGGGATTGGTTCCTGTATTCATTGAGATTATGTGAGGATTACTACAAAATAAATTGAGTAGTAATTCAGGATATAATACACCTCTGGGCGGATATGGTATTGCTGGGTGGTTTCAAGAACATCATGGTTTCTACCCTCTGAATGTAAGTGGAATGCTGCCCAGGTTCAAAAGGATCAGACAGACTTAGTGACTAGTAGCTTCCGTGCGCAACCACTAGCTATATGGGCTCTAGCTTAGTTGAGTAGGTTGTGGGAACCTTGCCTGGCAAAGCTAGCAGATGTATATATAAATAGGTGTACCGGCTTGCCGTTGGGTGGAGGTGACTGCTTCTGAAAGATTTCGTCTCAATCTTCGGGTTGGGTCTAGTGGGTACAGTGTACAAACCTCTGTAGAGTGTATAAACTAATCATGATTAGCCGTATCCCCGGTTATGGACAATTTTGAGCAGCTAGGCCATTGCAGTTGTTGGATGATCTTGACAAATGACACACTTAATAAAACTTGGTGGGAAACTTAATGCTGGTAATAGGTTGGAGTTGGAGATGCCAATTCAACCATATGTGAGTTATTGTAGTAAACAAATTAAAACTTGACTATTAGGTAGCTATGAGGATAAAATCAGTTTTCTGCAAAATAACCATCAACCTTTCTCTTGTTATACTATGCATATACATGTAGGTCTGTTATATTACTTTTCCTGTGTAACTTGCCAATACATTCAAAGTATTGACCTATATGGCTGCAACATATCATGTTGCAGGATATTCAGACGAGGAGCAAGGTATCGTTAGGGTCGCGAGTCTTCACTCAACATCGCCAGTGGGCTATGATGGGACTCATCGTTATTATTCTGCTACTTTTCCGCTGTTTTATAGAATAAAGCTAGCTAAGTGCTATGCAGAGTGTTATATTTTATCAATTCTGGATCATACGTTATTATAAATGATGCACTTGCTATATCTCGTTTTCATCTATACTCTGTGTGCTAGCGAGTCGATCCAGGGACTAGCACAGTAAAGCACAGAGACTCAAATCCTCCGAGGTTTGGTCGTTACAGATGGTATCAGAGCAATGCATTGACTGTAGGTCGTGGCCCTAGAAAATGGATTAGAAAAACCATAGCAGTGAAAATTTATTCTATACACTTTGTCTACATCCTACTCTTTCATTAGATAACCACTATAGTATCTCGACCAGCTTAAGTAGGAACTAGTGTTGAGACCACCACTTATCTTGTTTTTATTTGCCATATTAACGTGTTAGCGTATCTGTTTATGCCCGTTTTGTGGCATGACGATACTAGGTTGCTTGCTTGATTGTTATTTTGCTTGTTTGTTAAATTAGGATCTTGTCGGAATTATTCGACTATATATATAGATATGCTTGATTATTGTTATGCTTGTTTGTGTTATAGCTATTGTAACATCCCAAAATTGATAAATTTTGGAATGTTAATATAATTATTATTAGTTTGTTTGTTTGTTTGCTTGAGTGATTGAAACTTGTGTGAAATTTGAAACTTTTCGAAACTTTTGAATGAGAGGGAATAAAATGACTTTCCTCTTCTCCGGTGAATTCAAATTCAATCTTTTAAAAGCAAAGAGAGAAGATGACATGACTTCTTCAACTATAAAGAATTTGAACGGAGATATTTGCATTGAATTCTTTTGCATTTCCATTCGTTTTCTTCATGCAAGAAATGCCGGGAAATACTTTGTGTCAAACAGAAAAGAGAGGAGGAACATGACCCTCAAACCCACGGGCATCTTGAAAGTTATTTAAGCCCTAAAAACTTAGAGGGTCATCTGAAAATTATTTGCAAAAGAAAATAAATCTTTTAGGCAAATTTGTGAAAATAATTTTTTCTGAAGTTTTTATTTTTGCCGTGGAAAAATGCCCATCATCTATATTTTATTTTTCTGATAATTTTAGTATATAGAAACTCTTTATTCCGAATTGATTTGATTTCCTTTTTATCGTTTTAGTTTCCTAGTTTTAAAAATAGGAAAGAAATATTTTCTATTAGGAATCTCAAGGTGGCCCATTAAGCACTCTCCTATTCTGGCCCAAGAAGATCATCTTCTTCCTCCTCTCTCCCTCATGTCACAAGAACTTGCCTTCCATGGACAGAGGATCTCCACCTCCGGGATTCGCGAAGCTCTTTCCATCCCAGCACCTCCCGTCGCCTCTATAACAACCCCCATGGCTCCCTCGTTCCATTCCCGTTGAAACCATCCCCTCTCCTCGCCTCTAGCTCGCGCGCCATCTCGCTGGAGTCGGCACCCGAAAACTCACAGGAGCTCCCCACCGTCGGCCTCCCTGCACCCTCCCCTCCCTGCCGAGCCCCCCTGGCACCCCTACACCCCGCCACCCCTTCGCCCCCCTCCACCGCCGCCCCTCCCCACCCCGTCGCCCTGCAACCTCGCCCCTCCCTGGAACCAGCGAGCAGCAGCAGCACCAGCAGCTTCCCACCTCGCCCCCCTGCAACCCTCCCTCCACCTCGCCTCCCTCCCCTCCCTGGAGCACCTCCACCCTTCGCCCCCCTCCACCACTCCTCCCGCCGGCCCCTCCCCCACCCCGCCGGAGTTGCCCACCCTCGCCGGACAAGGCTCCTGCTACTCCCAGCCGAGGTAACCTCTCCTCTCTTTTCTTTTTTTTTATTTGTTCTGTTTTTTGTATTGTGTAGTTTCATCCCTTAGATCTAGATCCTACGGTGTAGATTAGGAAGTACTTACCCCTTCGTTTTTCTAAAAAGAACCGGTCCATCAGTTAAGTGAACCAAAGCATTTTTCTTATTTAGCGGCCATCCGCTGTTTAGCCTATGCAGCAAACACCCTAAGCCAATCAGTGGGCGCCACGTGTCTGTAGCAATTATTCTCTTTTTCTGTCTAGTTCCAAAAACAGCAAAGTTTCTGTTTTGTTTTGGCCTTAACTTTTGATCCCGCGGTCCAATGATAGTGATTCTTTTTCCAGTAGCTCACAAATTTCCTTTAGTTTTTAAAAACATATAATTTGCCTATGTTTGAAATTTTCAAATTTGAGTTAGATCAGATTTAGTGTAAACCTTGTTTTGCTTATTCCAGGAGTTTAAAAATAGCTTTTAATTTGATTCCTTTTGGTACTGATCACTAGTAATCTTATTTATGAGTGGTAAAAATTTAAGAATTGTTTGAGTATTTTAGCTCACTGTATCTTGTGAAACAATTTCTGTTTCACCTCTTTTAGAATTTCGGCTAATTCCTTTTCTACTTTTGTTTTACAATATTTTCTTTATTATTTCAGAAACATTATTGTTTTGTTTATGTTAGTTAACAGTAGTTTTGCAACAAGTTTCTATTTTATTTTTATTTGTTATCATGAAATCAATTCTAGTTCCTTAGTAACTTGCAATTGGTTTCACCACTGTTTCAAATCCCGTTTGGGAATACTTTCAATTAGTTTTGTGAAAAATACTTTATTTTATCTTAGTTAAACTTATATCTTAGTTCCTTGTTATTATTTTCTGTTAGACAAAGACTATTTAGTGTTTGACGTAGTAGAAGACTCCCTAGTCTTATTTGGAGTTCTTTCGGTTTCTTATTCGCTCTCTCTCTTTTGTTTTGATTGCTAGAATGATTGCTAGTATGAGTGCTTATGTGAATGATATGTTTGTTATATAGATTTCATCACAGAGTGACGAGTAGTCTATCAAGTTATTTTCTCGAGAAATTCTTCTTCGTCAACATCACCAGGCAAGTCACTTTGATCATACTATCACCTATGTTTTATGCATCATAGTTCTACCATCCTATGCCCAATTGCATGCTGCTTAGGTACTTGGAAATTTTAGTATAGATTGTAGTATCATGTGGTAGACACACAACAACCCCGATACTTGGCCCCGAGACGACAAAGTTCATATTGCTATGCTTGAGTAGACGGGATTTCGGTTGAGTGCATAACACGAGTGATGCGAGGTTGACTAAGTAATCAAGACCGGTTAAGACAAGATTTTCAAGACCTCGGACGCAATGCAAGTCTGGGTGAAGGACGGTTGATCGGCTCCCTGGAGAACCCAGTGGATGCCCGGGATGTTGGGGACGGCCATGACATCCTGCGGAAAGCTTCACCCAGGCTCAAAGAGACGGACGGATATTCTCCAGACCCAAGGCTTACCTGCATAGCCACAAGTCATTATGGGCTCTGGCTTGGTTGGACAATGCGGCGACTCTGGACATGCGGTGCTAGCAGATGTAGAAGAACGGTAGGAATGGATGGGCACCGATAGGGATTCAGAGGGACCGTTGAAAGACCATGTTTTGAACATCCGGTCTTCAAACACCCTGAAGTGCGAGGACATACACGGAGGCGATCAAATCTTGTGGGGAACGTGTGCAAAACTCTGTGGAGTACTCAAACCTAATCGATTAGCTGTGTCCACGGTCATGGACAACTTGAGCCAAAGGAATTGAAGTTATCTGAAATTCTCAACACAAGTAATAATATTGATGTGGGAACTATTGACAACTCGGGTACGAGAACTGGTTGGCGAAACCATCTCGTTAAGAACCAACAATGTAGTAACATTTTGCTTTTAACCCTCTCTTGATGTAGGAGAAAACTTGCTTTTCGCTAAAAACTTATAGCCCCACCTTCCATATATGCATATAGTATAGATGATTACTTTTCATCCCTCTCTTATGTGACTTGCCGGCATATTCAATATGCTGACCTGCACGGTTGCAACGTCTTATGTTGCAGATATTTTCTTCGACGAGTAAGGATACGATTCAGGGTTACGGTCTACACTCAACTTGCCGTTGGTGTTTATTGGGACTCCACTCCCTTGACCGCTTCCGCTGAGATATTTAAGGTATATATCAGTTTTACGCTATTTACATGTGATTGCACTTTGATATATACATTGATGTACTGTGTGTGCCAGCATACTGATCCAGGGATGGCACAGAAACACAAAGGCTTGACTCTTTTGAGTCGGGTCGCTACAGAAATGGTATCAAAGCACATGTTGCCTGTAGGACGTGACCCCTAGAAACTGGAAATTCTTAGGATAGGATCTCTCAAAAAAAATCTTATTTTCGAGAACACCTTTCACTTCTCATCTTTTCTGATTTCATAAAAGTTCTCTCTCACCTCAAATAGTTAGACAATGCCCTTTCCCTTTTAACAACGTGAAGGATCAACCGACTCCCGCTTCAAAGTAAAGAGGATTTCATCATGCATTGAAGAATTGAAGCTGCACCAATTGAAGACTCTCAAGACCCGAAGAATTCGAAGACCCTGAAGTGTTCGAATAATTATATGACCATTAGAAGTCAAAACCCCTTTTATATACCCACGTTAGATACGATGATTTGTGAACCGTCTTTGATGTGTGTTTTCCGACGGCCACAAATAAAATCTATTCTCAAAAATATTTTTTTTGTATTGTGTGTATCTCCCTCCCTCTCTTACCTGTCTCATCCCCAAAACCTCAACCCTACCAGATGGAGTATGAAGCTGGACTTGTAGTCTCTGGACCAATGACCCAGCTGGAGGCTGATATATGGATTCAGAACATGGAGAACCACTTCGGGAGTAACTTGATCTCAAGGAAGTATGAAGTGGAACACGGTCTTCAGTACTTTACCCAAAGTGCTGCTATCTGGTGGAAAATGCACCATGCCACACAAGGATTTAGTGGAGCAGAAAGTTGGGAAGAATTCAAGAACACTCTGTTAAGATCTCATCTTATTCAGAAGTGCTATCCGAAGGAGAAGACTTGTGCTTGCAAGATCTGTGGAGAAATAGGACACACCCAGGAAGAACACAAGGATGGATGCACTCATTGTGAAGAAAATCACCCAACTGAGGAATGCCCAACTAGTCAGGTGACTTGTTTCATGTGTGAAGGAACCACCCACTACCCAGCTCAGTGTCACATTTACCCCAAGGTGCAACGAGTTGTCAAGCAGCAGAAAGATGCAATGAAGGAAACCCTCAAGAAGAAGATTCTAGAAGAACATGTGATGAACGAAAATATTGAAGACCCTGATGGACAAGGTCTGACCAGATTTTTTCTCCAATGCATGCTACTCATGTGGAGAAGAAGGACATTATTCACAGGACTGCACGAAGAGAAGCCAAGAGTATCCGGGAAACTTCCCGACGGAAGAAGTGGAGTTTGATCCACTTGAAATAGAAGAACTAGCCAAAATAAAGGAGTCCGGAAAGAAGAAAAAGTACCCTCGGAAGAGCCAAATCTCTGCAGACATAGACCTAAGTCATGTCAAATGTTACAAGTGTATGAAATTTTGCCACCACAAATACATGTGCTCAGGAAGAAAGTCGGGAATCCAAGGAGCAAAAGCAGAAGCTAAGAAGCCTAGAGACTTGTCAGAAATCATTTGTTTTTGTTGCAAGGAAGCAGGACATTTTGCCAGAGATTGTCCAGAAAGGAAGAAAGCTAGAATGGAGTAGTTAAGTTTTGACCATGGCAATAAGTTCAATCCGAAGCACTCTTGTTTTTCATGAGATCATGGAGTGAAATTTTTGTAACAGAAGTCCCTGAGATTGTAATAACATCATGAATAAATGGAATTTATTGTCTCATGATTGTCTATGTTGAAACTGTATGCGTTGTTTCTCTACGAGCAAAGCTCTGTGAGCAATTATGAGGATATGAAAAAGTATGGTCTATGCAGGCATGAGTATAATTCATTTAAGTGTGGTAGTAATCGGTAAACCCACATGATCCATTGAGTAGGAGTGTACCATGATTACCAAGGAGACACATACATTCCTCTGAGTACCTATTTACTGACACCTGCAGATGACAACTCTCTACGAGTCATTCCTCAAGGGCCCAGAAACGATCATGACCCTGACCAGTGATCATGATTACCCGAAAATCCTGAAGGACATGATGAAGCACATTCACCTTGAAGGAGATGCAGTCTAAAAAGGCTACCCATTCATGGAAAATGGAGTGGAACTTTGGTACGTGGAAGTACACCTCCACCATGTGAAAGGAGTTTGTCCAAAGACTGTGGGGCAATACTTTTTCATTTCACGTGTACCACGAGCAACCTTCTTTGATGTTGTTCGTGAAACTGCCATGGAAGCCATACGTCAGATCGGAGAAATCCTTGAAGCAAGACTCCGTCATACCTAGGAATACCTGAGTGAAGTACGTGCGGAGATGATGGAGATGAAGCTAATGACCACCATGATGAAGCAAAAGATGGATGATTTCAAGGAGCACCTCGGAAAGTTCGAGTGGAACAAAAGTACCTCCAAGAGAGGCAGATGAATAAAGTTGGCAGAAATGCTCGACCATACCGAACCATGTGGATGGCAGCATTTGTAATAGAGTACTTTTGAATTGGAGTTTTTGAGGATAAATGTAGGATGCAATAAAGGATTGATTATGAAATGCATATGATTTATGGAAGAAGCTATGATGGATCAGCAAAACGTTTTCTTAGGAGCATACGAAAACCTGAGAGTTGTGAAGAAACGATAGATGCTTTGTTCAGCTTGAAGAACCAATGGATTATCCGAACTTCGTTCGTAGACAAGAGAAATTCTGCAACGCTTGTGAGGATGCCCAAGTGTTAGAATGCGAGATTCGCTAAACCTTATACAGAGAAATGATTTGGGTGCGGAATGGATTGATCACCATGACGACTTACTCTTATCATTTATCTTGCTATTCGGAATGGTAAATCTAAGAGACTTACCCATATAGAGAGACGACGTTCTTTGAAGCTTTTGTTTAAGCCTTAGAGTGGTATAAGAAAAGCCCATGTACATGGCATTTGTTGTCACGCGTAGGAAATTTTACGGTGAGAATGAAACCAAGACCCCTCTCTCTGCAGGATAACCACAAATGGTAAACCACCATGAGAACCATCGATATGTTATTTAGAATTGACCACGAGACTGTCTGTTAAGAAGACCTAGTGATGGAAGAAGCTTATATCAACGGGAGAGCATCACCAAAGGATTTAATATGAAGACTGTGCGATGTCAGTTGCCAAAACCCCAGAGGATCGTTAAAGCATTTTGAGGGACCAGTATCTCTCATTTTAAGTGTGGTAGCATCCCACCTTGCCGGAGATTGGAATTGTTAGAAGACCGCCAAACCGTAACCTTTCTTTCTAGCCTCTTCGAATCTCGAGGACGAGATTCATTTTAAGTGTGGTAGTTTGTAACATCCCAAAATTTATAAATTTTGGAATTTTAATATAATTATTATTAGTTTGTTTGTTTGTTTGCTTGACTGATTGAAACTTGTGTGAAATTTGAAACTTTTCGAAACTTTTGAATGAGAGGGAATAAAAATGACTTTCCCCTTCTCTGGTGAATTCAGATTCAATATTTTAAAAGCAAAGAGAGAAGATGACATGACTTCTTCAACTATAAAGATTTTGAACGGAGATATTTGCATTGAATTCTTTTGCATTTCCATTCGTTTTCTTCGTGCAAGAAATGCCGGGAAATACTGTCTGTCAAACAGAAAAGAGAGGAGGAACATGACCCTCAAAGCCACGGGCATCTTGAAAGTTATTTGAACCCTAAAAACTTAGAGGGTCATTTGAAAAATATTTGCAAAATAAAATAAATCTTTTAGGAAAATTTGTGAAAATAATTTTTTCTGAAATTTTTATTTTTGCCGTGGAAAAATGCCCATCATCTATATTTTATTTTTCTTATAATTTTAGTATATAGAAACTCTTTATTCTGAATTGATTTGATTTCCTTTTTATCGTTTTAGTTTCCTAGTTTTAAAAATAGGAAAGAAATCGTTTCTATTAGGAATCTCCAGGTGGCCCATTAAGCACTCTCCTATTCTGGCCCAAGAAGATCATCTTCTTCCTCCTCTCTCCCTCATGTCACAGGAACTTGCCTTCCATGGACACAGGATCTCCACCTCCGGGATTCGCGAAGCTCTTTCCATCCCAGCGCCTCCCGTCGCCTCTATAACAACCCCCATGGCTCCCTCGTTCCATTCCCGTTGAAACCATCCCTCTCCTCGCCTCTAGCTCGCGCACCATCTCGCCGGAGTCGGCACCCAAAAACTCACAGGAGCTCCCCACCGTCGGCCTCCCTGCACCCTCCCCTCCCTGCCGAGCCCCCCTGGCGCCCCTGCACCCGGCCACCCCTTCGGCCCCCCTCCACCGCCGCCCCTCCCCACCCCGTCGCCCTGCAACCTCGCCCCTCCCTGGAACCAGCGAGCAGCACCACCACCAGCAGCTTCCCACCTCGCCCCCCCTGCAACCCTCCCTCCACCTCGCCTCCCTCCCCTCCCTAGAGCCCCTCCACCCTTCGCCCCCCCTCCACCACTCCTCCCGCAGGCCCCTCCCCCACCCCGTCGGAGTTGCACACCCTCGCCGGAGAAGGCTCCTGCTACTCCCAGCCGAGGTAACCTCTCCTCCCTTTTTTTTATTTGTTCTGTTTTTTGTATTGTGTAGTTTCATCCCTTAGATCTAGATCCTACGGTGTAGATTAGGAAGTACTTACCCCTTCGGTATTCTAAAAAGAACCGGTCCATCAGTTAAGTGAACCGAAGCATTTTTCTTATTTAGCAGCCATCCGCTGTTTAGCCTATGCAGCAAACACCCTTAGCCAATCAGTGGGCGCCACGTGTTTGTAGCAATTATTCTCTTTTTCTGTCTAGTTCCAAAAACAGCAAAGTTTCTGTTTTGTTTTGGCCTTAACTTTTGATCACGAGGTCCAATGATAGTGATTCTTTTTCCAGTAGCTCACAAATTTCCTTTAGTTTTTAAAAACATATAATTTGTCTATGTTTGAAATTTTCAAATTTGAGTTAGATCAGATTTAGTTTAAACCTTGTTTTGCTTATTCCAGGAGTTTAAAAATAGCTTTTAATTTGACCTTTTGGTACTGATCACTAGTGATCTTATTTATGAGTGGTAAAAATTTCAGAATTGTTTGAGTATTTTAGCTCACTATTTCTCGTGAAACAACTTCTGTTTCACCTCTTTTAGAATTTCGGCTAATTCCTTTTCTACTTTTGTTTTACAATATTTTCTTTATTATTTCAGAAACATTATTGTTTTGTTTATGTTAGTTAACAGTAGTTTTGCAACAAGTTTTTATTTTATTTTTATTTGTTATCATGAAATCAATTCTAGTTCCTTAGTAACTTGCAATTGGTTTCACCACTGTTTCAAATCCCGTTTGGGAATACTTTCAAGTAGTTTTGTGAAAAATACTTTATTTTATCTTAGTTAAACTTATATCTTAGTTCCTTGTTATTATTTTCTGTTAGACAAAAACTATTTAGTGTTTGACGTAGTAGAAGACTCCCTAGTTTTATTTGAAGTTCTTTCGGTTTCTTATTCGCTCTCTCTCTTTTGTTTTGATTGCTAGAATGATTGCTAGTATGAGTGCTTATGTGAATGATATGTTTGCTATATAGATTTCATCGGAGAGTGATGAGTAGTCTATCCAGTTATTTTCTCAAGAAATTCTTCTTCGTCAACATCACCAGGCAAGTCACTTTGATCATACTATCACCTATGTTTTATGCATCATAGTTCTACCATCCTATGTCCAATTGCATGCTGCTTAGGTACTTGGAAATTTTAGTATAGATTGTAGTATCACGTGGTAGGCACACAACAACCCCGATACTTGGCCCCGGGAGGACAAAGTTCATATTGCTATGCTTCAGTAGACGGGATTTCGGTTTAGTGCATAACACGAGTTATGCGAGGTTGACTAAGTAATCAAGACCGGTTAAGACAAGATTTTCAAGACCTCGGACGCAATGCAACTCTGGGTGAAGGACGGTTGATCGGCTCCGTGGAGAACCCAGTGGATGCCTGGGATGCTGGGGACGACCATGACATCCTGCGGAAAGCTTCACCCAGGCTCAAAGAGACGGACGGATATTCTCAAGACCCAAGGCTTACCTGCACAGCCACAAGTCATTATGGGCTCTGTATTGGTTGGACAACGCCGCGACTCTGGACAGGCGGTGCTAGCAGATGTAGAAGAACGGTAGGAATGGATGGGCACCGACAGGGATTCAGAGGGACCCGTGCATACCTTAGAGTTTCACCACTTCGTGGAATTAAAAGGTTTGGAATCAAAGCTAAGTTAGCACCACGCTTTGTGGGGCCTTACAAGATCTTGGAGCATCGAGGAGAAGTAGCTTATTAGCTGGAGTTGCCAGAAGCTTTGTCAGGAGTTCATAATGTGTTTCACGTATCCCAGCTGAAGAAGTGTCATGCCGAGATGGCAGATGTTCCTTTGAGAGATACAGTGCCACTTGAGGCGATTCAGTTGGAGACTGACTTGACATATGAGGAGAAGCCTGTTAAGATTCTGGAGACAACAGAGAGAGTTACTCGCACCAAGACAATCAGATTATGCAAAGTTCAGTGGGATTATCATACCGAAGAAGAGGCTACTTGGGAACGAGAGGAGGATCTCAAGAAGGAACACCCACACCTATTTGCTAGCCAACCCGAATCTCGAGGGAGAGATTCCTCTTAAGGGGGGTAGGTTTGTAACATCCCAATTTTCTTAAATTCGGATGTTAACAGATCATTCATATGCATCTCATATTTTTATGCATTATTTTGTTCTTCTGAAAATTCTATTCATTATGTGACTGCAGGCAATTTATTGGAGTGAAGATAATATGACTTCTCCCATGTCGAACTAAAGTGCATAACATTTCGAATATTATTTGGAGTTACCGACTTGGTTTTGCAAATTTTTATAATGTTCGAAATTATCTTTAGTTAAGTTTTCAAATGCTTTTTGCGTGGCCTATTGCATTAAAACTATTTTTCAAAATATGCATTAGGTGGAGCTAGGTTCCTTTATTATTTATTAGGGGATTTATTTTATACTTATATATATGTGTCTATATTAGCATTTTAATATATATATATCTATATGTGTATATATATATATATTACTATATGCGTATATTATTTGTATATATGTGTGTATATATTTTATATATATATCTTTTCTGTTTTATTTTCTAAGTATTTTTCTATATGTTTTCTCGTATTTATTTTAGCTAGGAAATATATCTTTATTTTACTTTTTGTGTTGTTTTGTTTAAAAAAAAAGAAACTAGCTGGCCAGGCGAGCCAAAGGCTCAGCCCAGCCAGCACCACGTGCACCACAGCCCTTGCGCCAGGACCCCACGAGCGCGCAGGCCCCGCAGCCCCAGCCCGAGGGGATCCATCGCCCCAGCAGCCATTCCCACAGACTCCCCTAGTTCCTGTCCCGAGCCGGACCAGGAGGCTGCTCCTATTTCCCAAACCGAGTTGCCCCAGGATTCCTCGCGAGGGCATAAAGTCCCTGGGACCGAAGCCCCAGGAACCGAAGCCCCATGCCCGAGAGCTGCAGCCCGATTTTTCCCTGCTCCCGATTCGCCCCGCCGCCGCCTCGCACGCACAACATCCTCGAGCTTCGCAAGAACACGCCGCGCACGTCCGAGTTCGTCCGTGTTCGTCGGGTTTCGCGGAGCCGCCATCACCGGAGTCCGTTTGACCGTCACCGGAGCATCATGGGAGGAGCCACACCGAGGCGGTTCCGTTTTTCCCCGCTGTTCGTGGTGAGAACGCACGCACGAGCCGATCCAACAAACCCCGATGAACAGCTTCTGGGCGAATAAAATCTGTTTTTAATCTGTTTTTAGCTTTGTCAGATTCTCGGTATAATATTGAAATGCGTTTATCTTTTTGCTCGTAGCTCCGATTCAGGAAATTCTTTTTCCTGTGATCTCATATTCATGAGTAGAACATGTTAGAACCAGTAATTTTCAGTTTTACGAAAATTATTTTTTTGTTAAATCAGATTTATTTTAGACCTACCGGAGGCCAA
>NC_058521.1:287693098-287695598 GCF_904849725.1 Hordeum vulgare subsp. vulgare | reverse complement strand
ACAACAACAACAACAACAACAACAACAACAACGATGACGGCGACGACGACGAAGACGACGACGACACAAACGATGAGAACAACGACAATGACAAGAACAATGACAACACCGACAATAACAACAACGATGACAACAACGACAACAACAACAACAACGACAATGACGAGAACAACGACAACAACGTCAACCACAACAAAAACAACAACGGCGACAACAACTACAACAACGACATCGACGACAACAACAACAATAAAGACAACAGCAAAGACAATGACAATGAGGACAACGATGAGAACAACTACAACAACAACGACAATAACGCAAACAACAAAAGCAAAAACAGCGATGACGATGACAACGATGAAGAGGACGACAACGATGACGACGTTGATGACGACAAAAACCACCACCAACACCACCATCACAACAACAACAACAACAAGAACAACAACAAGAACCACAACAACAACAACAACAACAACCACCACTACTACTACTACAACAACAACACCAATAGCAACAACAAAAACAACAACAACAACAACAACAACAAAAACGACAACAACGACGAAAACAACGACAATAACGACAACAACAATAACGACAACGACGACAACAACAACAACCACATCAACCACAACAACAACAACAACAACAATAACAACAACAAAAACAATAATAACAACAACAACAACAACTCCTAAACAACAACAACGAGAAGGACAACGACGATAACGACGAGAATAACAAGAACAACGATAACAACGATAAAAACAACAACAATAAGTACAACGTCGACAACAATGATAACAACGGCACCACCAACAACAACAACGACAACAACAATAACAACGACAATGAAAAGAACAACGACTATGCCGATAACAACAACAACAACAACAACAACGTCAACAGAGATAACAACGACAATGACATCGGCAAAAAAAAAACAACAACGACAACAATAACAACAACAACGATGACAACATCAATGACGACTCCGACAGAGACAACAATGACAACAACGACGACGACGACGACAACAACAACAACGACAACAACAAGAACAACAACAACAACAACAAGAACAACAACAACAACAACAAGAACAACAACAACCACAACAACAACAACAAGAACAACAAAAACAACGATGATGACGAGAACAACGACAATGACGAGAACAACGACAACAACGTCAACAACAACAAAAACGACAACGGCGACAAGAACTACAACAACAACATCAACGACAACAACAACAATAAAGAAAACAACAAAGACAACTACAATCAGGACGACGATGAGAACAACAACAACAACAATGGCAACAACAACAACAATAACGACGACAACAACAAAAGCAAAAACAACGATGACGATGACAACGATGAAGAGGACGACAACGATGACGACAAAAACCACCACCACCACCACCGTCACAACAACAACAAGAAGAACAACAACAAGAAGCACAACAACAACAACAACAACAACAACAACAACAACAACAACAACTACTACTACTACTACTACTACAACCACCACAACAACAACAACAACAAAAACAACAGCAACAACAATAACAACAAAAACAACAACGACAACAACTACAGCAACGACAACAACAACAACGACAACAACGACAACAACAACAACCACATCAACCACAACCACAACAACAACAACAACAACAACAACAACTACTACTACTACGACAACAACAACAACAACAATAACAACAAGAACAACAGCAATAACAACAACACCAACAACAACAACTCCTAAACAACAACAACAACGACGATAACGACGAGAATAAGAAGAACAACGATAACAACGATAAAAACAACAACAATAAGTACAACATCGACGACAATGACAACAACGGCAACAACAACAACAACAACAACGACGACGACAACAATAACGACGACAATGAAAAGAACAACGACTACACCGATAACAACAACAACAACTTCAACAGAAATAACAACGACAAAAAAACAACAACAACGATGACAACATCAAAGACGACTTCGGCAGAGACAATAATGACAACAACGACGACGACGACAACAACAACAATAACAACAACGACAACAACAACAGAAGCAGAAACAACAACAACAACAACAACAACAACAACAACAACAACAACTATGACGACGATGACGACAAGGACGATGACAACGAAGACGACGACGACGACAATGACGACGACGATAACAATGACGGTGCGACGACGACAAAAAAAAATAGAACAAAAACAACAACAACAACAACAACAACAACGACGACGACAACGACAACGACAACGATAACAACGACGACAACAACGACAATAATGAGAACAACAACAACAATGACGACAACAACAAAAATGACAATGGCGACAACAACGACATCAACGACAACAACAACAACAAAGACACCAACAACAACAACAAAGACGACGACAATGAGGACAACGATAACAACAACAACAACAATAACAACA
>NC_058521.1:287680598-287685598 GCF_904849725.1 Hordeum vulgare subsp. vulgare | reverse complement strand
TGATAGCAACGACAACAACAACATAAAAAAAGACGACGACGACGACAACGACAACGACAACAACAACAACAACAACAACAACAACAACAACAACAACAACAACAACAGCAACAGCAACAACAACAACAACTACAACAGCAACTACAATAGCAGCAGCCGCAGCAACAACAACAACAACAACAACAAGAACAACAACAACAACGTAGACGACGACAACAACAACAACAACAACAACAACAACAACAACAACAACGACGACGACGACGACGACTACGACGATGACGACGAAAACGACGACAACAACGACAATGACGAGAACAATGAGAACACAAACAGTAATAACAACGACAACAAAAACGACAACAATGACAACAACGACGACAACAACAACAACGACAATAACGACAACAATGACAGCAGCGGCCACAACAACAACAACATCAACGACAACCACGACGGCGAGGACGACGACGACAACAACAACAACAACTACGACAACAAGAACGACGATGACGATGACGAAAACGACGACAACAATGATAATGACTAGAACAATGACAACAACGACAATAACAACAACGACGACAACAACAAGACAACGACAACAACGACAACAACGATAACGACGACGACAACAACAACAACCACAACAACAACAACAACAACATCAACAACAACACAACAACAACAACAACGACGACGACGACAACAACGACAACAGTGACAACTATGAAAATAACAACAACAACAACAACGACATCAACGACAACCACGACGACGAGAATGACGACAAGAACAACAAGAACAACAACAACAACAACCACCACGACGAGGACGAGGACGACGACGATGATAACCACAACAAGGACAACTACGATAACAACGACATCAACGACAACAACAACAACAATAACACCAAACACAACAAAGACGACAACGAAGACGACGATGACAACACAACAACACCAACGACAACAACAACGACAACAACAACAAAAACAACAACAACAAGAACAACAACAACATCAAAAACAACAATATGACAACTGTTGGAATTATGCCCTAGAGGCAATAATAAATATAGTTATTATTATAATTCATGTATCAAGATAATCGTTTATTATCCATGCTATAATTGTATTGAATGAAGACTCATTTACATGTGTAGATACATAGACAAAACACTATCCCTAGAAAGCCTCTAGTTGGCTAGCCAGTTGATCAACGATAGTCAGTGTCTTCTGATTATGAACAAGGTGTTGTTGCTTGATAACTGGATCACGGTATTAGGAGAATCACGTGATGGACTAGACCCAAAGTAATAGACGTAGCATGTTGATCGTGTCATTTTATTGCTACTGTTTTCTGCGTGTCAAGTATTTATTCATATGACCATGAGATCATATAACTTACTAACACCGGAGGAATACTTTGTGTGTATCAAACGTCGCAACGTAACTGGGTGACTATAAAGATGCTCTACAGGTATCTCCGAAGGTGTTCATTAAGTTAGTATGGATCGAGACTGGGATTTGTCACTCCGTGTGATGGAGAGGTATCTCGGGGCCCACTCGGTAATACAACATCACACACAAGCCTTGCTAGCAATGTGACTTAGTGTAAGTTGCGGGATCTTGTATTACGGAATGAGTAAAGAGACTTGCCGGTAAACGAGAGTGAAATAGGTATACGGATACTGACGATCGAATCTCGGGCAAGTAACATACCGAAGGACAAAGGGAATGACATACGGGATTATATGGATCCTTTACACTGAGGTTCAAACGATAAGATGTTCATAGAATATGTAGGATCCAATATGGGCATCCAGGTCCCGCTATTGGATATTGACCGAGGAGTCTCTCGGGTCATGTCTGTATAGTTCTCGAACCCGTAGGGTCTGCACACTTAAGGTTCGACGTTGTTTTATGCGTATTTGAGTTATATGGTTGGTTACCGAATGTTGTTCGGAGTCCCGGATGAGATCACGGACGTCACGAGGGTTTACGGAATGGTCCGGAAACGAAGATTGATATATAGGATGACCTCATTTCATTACCGTAAGGTTTTCGGAGTTACCGGGAATGTACCGGGAATGACGAATGGGTTCCTGGAGTTCACCGGGGGGGCCACCCACCCCGGGGAAGCCCATAGGTGTTTGGGGTGCCGCACCAGCCCTTGGTGGGCTGGTGGGACAGCCCAAAAGAGGCCTATGCGCATTGGGAAGAAAATCAAAGAGAAAAAGAAAAAAAAGGAGGAGGTGGGAAAGGGAAGAAGGACTCCACCTTCCAAACCAAGTAGGACTCGGTTTGGGAGGGGAATCCTTCCCCCCTTGGCTCGGCCGACCCCTTGGGGGTTCTTGGACCCCAAGGCAAAGCTCCCCCCTCTCTCTCCTATATATAGTGGGGTTTTAGGGCTGATTTGAGACAACTTTGCCACGGCAGCCCACCACATATCTCCACGGTTTTACCTCTAGATCGCTTTTTTGCGGAGCTTGGGCGGAGCCCTGCTAAGACGAGATCATCACCAACCTCCGGAGCGCCGTCACGATGCCGGAGAACTCTTTTACCTCTCCGTCTCTCTTGCTGGATCAAGAAGGCCGAGATCATCGTCGAGCTGTACGTGTGCTGAACGCGGAGGTGCCGTCCGTTCGGCACTAGATCGTGGGACTGATCGCGGGATAGTTCGCGGGGCGGATCGAGGGACGTGAGGACGTTCCACTACATCAACCGCGTTCACTAACGCTTCTGCTGTACGGTTGTAGCGACCCGACTCAAAACGAGTCAAGCCTGTGTGTTTCTGTGCCATCCCTGGATCAGTATGCTGGAACACATAGTACATCAATGTATATATCAAAGTGCAATCACATGTAAATAGCGTAAAACTGATATATACCTTAAATATTTGAGCGGAAGCAGTCAAGCGAGTGGAGTCCCAATAAACACCAACGGCAAGTTGAGTCTAGACCGTAACCCTGAATCGTACTCTTACTCGTCGAAGAAAAGATATCTGCAACATAAGACGTTGCAGCCGTGTAGGTCAGCATATAGAATATGCCGGCAAGTCACATATGAGAGGGGGTAGAATATCATCTATACTATATGCATATATGGCAGGTGTTGTTGTAAGTTTTAGCGTAAAGCAAATTTTCTCCTACAACAAGAGGGGCTAAAAGCAAAATATTACTACAAGGTTGGTTGTTAACGAGATGGTTCCGCCAACCAGTTCTCATACCCATGTTGTCAATAATTCCCACATCAATATTATTATTTGTGTTGAGAATTTCAGATAACTTCAGTTCCTTTGGCTCAAGTTGTCCATGACCGTGGACACGGCTAATCGATTAGGTTTGAGTACTCTGCAGAGTTTTGCACACGTTCCCGACAAGATTTGATCGCCTCCGAGTATGTCCTCGCACATCAGGGTGTTTGAAGACCGGATGATCAAAACATGGTCTTTCAACGGGTCCCTCTGATTCCCTGTCGGTGCCCATCCAATCCTACCGTTCTTCTACATCTGCTAGCACCGCCTGTCCAGAGTCGCCGCGTTGTCCAAGCAAGCCAGAGCCCATAATGACTTGTGGCTGTGCAGGTAAGCCTTGGGTCTTGAAAATATCCGTCCGTGTCTTTGAGCCTGGGTGAAGCTTTCCGCAGGATGTCATGGCCTCTCCAGCATCCCGAGTCATCCACTGGGTTCTCCAGGGAGCCGATCAACCGTCCTTCACCCAGAGTTGCATTGCGTCCGAGGTCTTGAAAATCTTGTCTTAACCGGTCTTGATTATTTAATCAACCTCGCATCACTCATGTTATGCACTCAATCGAAATCCCGTCTACTCAAGCATAGCAATATGAAATTTGTCGTCCCGGGGCAAAGTGTCGGGGTTGTTGTGTGCCTACCACATGATACTACAATCTATACTAAAATTTCCAAGTACCTAAGCAGCATGCAATTGGGCATAGGATGGTAGAACTACGATGCATAAAACATAGGTGATAGTATGATCAAAGTGACTTGCCTGGTGATGTTGACGAAGAAGAATTTTCGTTCTCGGGAAATACGTGCTAGAACTATTCGTCACTCTCCGATGAAATCTATATAATCAAACATAGTATTCACATAAGCACTCACACTAGCAATCATTCTAGCAATCAATTAACAAACAGCAATAAAAGTTGATGCAATAAAAAATCAATAAGGGAGAGCGGATAAAATCCAAAGGAAACTTCAAAGAAGCTAGGAAGCCTTCTACTACATCAAACCCTATATAGTTTTTGTTCTAACTGAAAATAAAACACTAAAATAGAAAAAATAACAGAAAACAAAATATAAAATAACTAAGATAACAGAAGTAAAATTTACAAAACAATATTATTTTATAAGTATGTTCAAAATAGGAAATCAAACTAGCAATGCAATCAATTCGCAAGTTAGTATAGAATTAGAATTGAATCCATGCAAACAAATAAGAATAAATAAAATAAAATTTTGTTGTTGTTGAAAAGTTACTGGTAAATATCAGAAAACAAAATATAACTTGTCACAATTACAAAAAAAATCAAATTAAGAACAATTCATACAAAAGAAATAGTAAGAAAACAAAAAAGGCTAAAACAGAATCTGTTTTCCTTAAAACCCTAAGAAATATTATTAAAAAAAATTTAAACTTAAAGTACTGAAATATATGATCAATAGGAAGCAGCAGCAAAAAGAATCAAATTAAAAGCTATTTTTAAACTCCCGGAATAAGAAAAACAAGCTTTAATTCAAATCTGATCTAACTCAATTTTTATAAATCCAAATATAGACAAATTATACATCTACGGAAACTGCATAAAATTTGTGATCCAACGCAAAAATAATCACCTAATTCGGAGTTATAGACTAATAGATAAGAATTTTCTAAGATTGCAATTTTCTGAAAAAACTGCAATACGGGATTTCGTGAATCTCACCATGGGTGACAGAGAGGAAGAACTTCGGCGAGGTAGCTGCTCCGGCGA
>NC_058521.1:287655598-287658098 GCF_904849725.1 Hordeum vulgare subsp. vulgare | reverse complement strand
AACGATAAAAACAACAACAATAAGTACAACATCGACGACAATGACAACAACGGCAACAACAACAACAACGACAACAACAACGACGACAACAATAACAACGACAATGAAAAGAACAACGACTACACCGATAACAACAACAACAACTTCAACAGAAATAACAACGACAATGACAACGACAAAAAAACAACAACAACGACAACAATAACAACAACAACGATGACAACATCAAAGACGACTTCGGCAGAGACAATAATGACAACAACGACGACGACGACGACGACAACAACAACAACAACAACGACAACAACAACAACAGCAGCAACAACAACAACAACAACAACAACAACAACAACAACTATGACGACGATGACGACAAGGACGACGACAACGAATACGACGATGATAACAATGACGGTGACGACGACGACAAAAACAAATAAAACAAAAACAACAACAACAACAACAACAACAACAACAACAACAACGACAACGACAACGACAACGATAACGACGACGACAACAACGACAATAATGAGAACAACAACAACAATGACGACAACAACAAAAATGACAATGGCGACAACAACGACATCAACGACAACAACAACAACAAAGACACCAACAACAACAACAACAAAGACGACGACAATGAGGACAACGATGACAACAACAACAACAATAACAACAATAGCAAAAGCAAAAACAACGATGGCGACGACAAGGATGAAGACGACGACAACGATGACGATGACGACGATGATAACGACAACAACCACAACCACCACCACCACCGCCAGCACCACCACCACCACCACAACAACAACAACAACAACAACAACAACAACAACAATGACAACAAAAACAACGATGACGACGACAACAACTACGACAACAACGACGACAACAAAGATAATGACGAGAACAACGAGAACAACGACAACAACAACAACAACGAAAACGGCGACAACAACGACAACAAGGAAATCAACACCAACAACAACAATAAAGAGGAAGACGACAATAATGACGAAAACAACGACAATGATGAGAACAACGAGAACACCGACAACAACAACAACAACGAAAACACCGACAACAACGACAACAGTGATAGCAACAACAAGAACAACAACAAAAAACAACAATTATAACAAGGACGACAACGACGACCACGACAAGAACGACAATGACGAGAACAACGAGAACAACAACAACAACAACAACAACAACAACAAAAACAACGACAACAACAACAACAACAACGATAACGACCTTATCAACGACAACAACTGCAAGAAATCAATGACGACGATGACGCGGACGACGACGACAACAAAAATAATAACAACAACAACAACAACTACTACTACTACTACAACAACAACTACAACAGTAACAATAACAGCAGCAACAAAAGCAGCAACAACCACAAGAATAACAACAACAACAACAACACCAACAACAACAACTATGACAACGACGACGACGACACCAAAGATGACAACAAAGACAATAACAACAACAACGACAACAACAAAAACAACATCGACAATAACAACAACAACGACGACGACAACAACAACAACGAGAATGACGACAACAACAACAACAACAACGACAACAATGACAACGACGAGAACAACGACAATAACAACGACGACAACAACAACAACAACAACGACAATAACGACAACGATGAGAACAACGACAACAACAACAACGACAAAGAGAACAGAGGCAATAACAACAACAACAACATCAACAAGAACATCAACAATAACCACAACGGCAACAGAGACAACAACGACGACAACAACAACAACAACAACAAAAAAAAACAACAACAACACGAATAACAACAACAACGACAACAATAACAACAACAACAACAACAAGATGACGACGACCACCACCACCACTACCACGAAAACGACGACGATGACCACAACAACAACAACAGCCACAACGACAACAACAACTACTACTACAACAACAACAACAATGAAAACAACAACAACAAGAAGAAGAAGAAGAACAACAACAACAACGACGACAATGACAACAACGACACCAACAACAATAACAACAACATCGACGACAACAGTGACAACGACGACAAAACCGACAGCAACGACAACAACGACAACAACAACAACAACAACAACAACAACAACAACAACAACCACAACGAAGGCGACGATGACGACAACGACGACAAGAACACAAAAACAACAACAAACAACAACAAAAACAACAACAACAACAACAACAACAACAAAAACAATAACAACAACAACAACAACAACAACAAGGATGACGACGACAACAACGACGACGATGACAACGACAACGACGACAACAACGACAACTACGAGAAGAACGATAAACACGATAACAACAACAACGACAACAACGGCAACAACCACAACAACAACAACAAGAACAATGAAGGCGACAGCTACGACAACGACAACAACAATAAAAACAACAACTACGACGA
>NC_058521.1:287635598-287640598 GCF_904849725.1 Hordeum vulgare subsp. vulgare | reverse complement strand
GACAACCACGACGACGAAAATGACGACAAGAACAACAAGAACAAGAACAACAACAACAACAACAACAACAACAACAACAACCACGACGACGAGGACGACGACGACGACGATGACAACCACAACAACGACAACTACGATAACAACGACATCAACGACAACAACAACAACAATAACACCAAACACAACAAAGACGACAATGAAGACGACGATGACAACACAACAACAACAACAACAACAACAACGACAAAAACAACAAAAACAACAACAACAAGAACAACAACAACATAAAAAACAACAATATGACAACTGTTGGAATTATGCCCTAGAGGCAATAATAAATATAGTTATTATTATAATTCATGTATCAAGATAATCGTTTATTATCCATGCTATAATTGTATTGAATGAAGACTCATTTACATGTGTAGATACATAGACAAAACACTGTCCCTAGCAAGCCTCTAGTTGGCTAGCCAGTTGATCAACGATAGTCAGTGTCTTCTGATTATGAACAAGGTGTTGTTGCTTGATAACTAGATCACGTCATTAGGAGAATCACGTGATGGACTAGACCCAAACTAATAGACGTAGCATGTTGATCGTGTCATTTTATTGCTACTGTTTTCTGCGTGTCAAGTATTTATTCATATGACCATGAGATCATATAACTTACTAACACCAGAGGAATACTTTGTGTGTATCAAACGTCGCAACGTAACTGGGTGACTATAAAGATGCTCTACAGGTATCTCCGAAGGTGTTCGTTAAGTTAGTATAGATCGAGACTGGGATTTGTCACTCCGTGTGACGGAGAGGTATCTCGGGGCCCACTCGGTAATACAACATCACACACAAGCCTTGCAAGCAATGTGACTTAGTGTAAGTTGCGGGATATTGTATTACGGAACGAGTAAAGAGACTTGCCGGTAAATGAGATTGAAATAGGTATACGGATACTGACGATCGAATCTCGGGCATGTAACATACCGAAGGACAAAGGGAATGACATACGGGATTATATGAATCCTTGACACTGAGGTTCAAACGATAAGATGTTCGTAGAATATGTAGGATCCAATATGGGCATCCAGGTCCCGCTATTGGATATTGACCGAGGAGTCTCTCGGGTCATGTCTGCATAGTTCTCGAACCCGTAGGGTCTGCACACTTAAGGTTCGACGTTGTTTTATGCGTATTTGAGTTATATGGTTGGTTACCGAATGTTGTTCGGAGTCCCGGATGAGATCACGGACGTCACGAGGGTTTACGGAATGGTCCGGAAACAAAGATTGATATATAGGATGACCTCATTTCATTACCGGAAGGTTTTCGGAGTTACCGGGAATGTACCGGGAATGACGAATGGGTTCTGGGAGTTCACCGGGGGGGCCACCCACCCCGGGGAAGCCCATAGGTGTTTGGGGTGCCGCACCAGCCCTTTGTGGGCTGGTGGGACAGCCCAAAAGAGGCCTATGCGCATTGGGAAGAAAATCAAAGAGAAAAAAAAGGAGGAGGTGGGAAAGGGAAGAAGGACTCCACCTTCCAAACCAAGTAGGACTCGGTTTGGGAGGCGAATCCTTCCCCCCTTGGCTCGGCCGACCCCTTGGGGGTTCTTGGACACCAAGGCAAGGCTCCCCCCTCTCTCTCCTATATATAGTGGGGTTTTAGGGCTGATTTGAGACAACTTTGCCACGGCAGCCCGACCACATATCTCCACGGTTTTACCTCTAGATTGCGTTTCTGCGGAGCTCAGGCGGAGCTCTGCTGGGACGAGATCATCACCAACCTCCGGAGCGCCGTCACGCTGCCGGAGAACTCTTCTACCTCTCCGTCTCTCTTGCTGGATCAAGAAGGCCGAGATCATCGTCGAGCTGTACGTGTGCTGAACGCGGAGGTGCCGTCCGTTCCGCACTAGATCGTGGGACTGATCGCGGGATAGTTCGCGGGGCGGATCGAGGGACGTGAGGATGTTCCACTACATCAACAGCGTTCACTAACGCTTCTGCTGTACGGTTGTAGCGACCCGACTCAAAACGAGTCAAGCCTGTGTGTTTCTGTGCCATCCCTGGATCAGTATGCTGGCACACACAGTACATCAATGTATATATCAAAGTGCAATCACATGTAAATAGCGTAAAACTGATATATACCTTAAATATTTCAGCGGAAGCAGTCAAGGGAGTGGAGTCCCAATAAACACCAACGACAAGTTGAGTGTAGACCGTAACCCTGAATCGTACTCTTACTCGTCAAAGAAAAAATATCTGCAACATAACACGTTGCAGCCGTGTAGGTCAGCATATAGAATATGCCGGCAAGTCACATATGAGAAGGGTAAAATATCATCTATACTATATGCATATATGGCAGGTGGTGTTGTAAGTTTTAGCGTAAAGCAAATTTTTCTCCGACAACAAGAGGGGCTAAAAGCAAAATATTACTACAAGGTTGGTTGTTAACGAGATGGTTCCGCCAACCAGTTCTCATACCCATGTTGTCAATAATTCCCACATCAATATTATTATTTGTGTTGAGAATTTCAGATAACTTCAGATCCTTTGGCTCAAGTTGTCCATGACCGTGGACACGGCTAATCGATTAGGTTTGAGTACTCTGCAGAGTTTTGCACACGTTCCCCATAAGATTTGATCGCCTCCGAGTATGTCCTTGCACATCAGGGTGTTTGAAGACCGGATGATCAAAACATGGTCTTTCAACGGGTCCCTCTGATTCCCTGTCGTTGCCCATCCAATCCTACCGTTCTTCTACATCTGCTAGCACCGCCTGTCCAGAGCCGCCGCGTTGTCCAACCAAGCCAGAGCCCATAATGACTTGTGGCTGTGCAGGTAAGCCTTGGGTCTTGAAAATATCCGTCCGTCTCTTTGAGCCTGGGTGAAGCTTTCCGCAGGATGTCATGGCCTCTCCAGCATCCCGAGTCATCCACTGGGTTCTCCAGGGAGGCGATCAACCGTCCTTCACCCAGAGTTGCATTGCGTCCGAGGTCTTGAAAATCTTGTCTTAACCGGTCTTGATTATTTAATCAACCTCGCATCACTCGTGTTATTCACTCAACCGAAATCCCGTCTACTCAAGCATAGCAATATGAAATTTGTCGTCCCGGGGCCAAGTATCGGGGTTGTTGTGTGCCTACCACATGATACTACAATCTATACTAAAATTTCCAAGTACCTAAGCAGCATGCAATTGGGCATAGGATTGTAGAACTACGATGCATAAAACATAGGTGATAGTATGATCAAAGTGACTTGCCTGGTGATGTTGACGAAGAAGAATTTTCGTTCTCGGGAAATACGTGCTAGAACTATTCGTCACTCTCCGATGAAATCTATATAATCAAACATAGTATTCACATAAGCACTCACACTAGCAATCATTCTAGCAATCAATTAACAAACAGCAATAAAAGTTGATGCAATCAAAAATCAATAAGAGAGAGCGGATAAAATCCAAAGGAAACTTCAAAGAAGCTAGGAAGCCTTCTACTACATCAAACACTATATAGTTTTTGTTCTAACTGAAAATAAAACACTAAAATAGAAAAAATAACAGAAAACAAAATATAAAATAACTAAGATAACAGAAGTAAAATTTACAAAACAATATTATTTTATAAGTATTTTCAAAATAGGAAATCAAACTAGCAATGCAATCAATTCGCAAGTTAGTATAGAATTAGAATTGAATCCATGCAAACAAATAAGAATAAATAAAATGAAATTTTGTTGTTGTTGAAAAGTTACTGGTAAATATCAGAAAACAAAATATAACTTGTCACAATTACAAAAAAAATCAAATTAAGAACAATTAATACAAAAGAAATAGCAAGAAAACAAAAAAGGCTAAAACAGAATCTGTTTTCCTTAAAACCCTAAGAAATATTATTAAAAAAAATTGAAACTTAAACTACTGAAATGTATGATCAATAGGAAGCAGCACCAAAAAGAATCAAATTAAAAGCTATTTTTAAACTCCCGGAATAAGCAAAACAAGCTTTAATTCAAATCTGATCTAACTCAATTTTTATAAATCCAAATATAGACAAATTATACTTCTACAGAAACTGCATAAAATTTGTGATCCAAAGCAAAAATAATCACCTAATTCAGAGTTATAGACTAATAGATAAGAATTTTCTAAGATTGCAATTTTCTGAAAAAACTGCAATACGGGATTTCGTGAATCTCACCATGGGTGACAGAGAGGAAGAACTTCGGCGAGGTAGCTGCTCCGGCGAGGTGGGGAGGTCGCCTGCGGGGTGGGGAATTGGCGGAGGAGTAGCACGGCAGGGGGTGAGGCGCTGGAGAGGCTCGGCAGGGGTGATGGGGAAGCGCCACGAGACCTATTGTACTCCGTTCTTGACAGGAAGATGAGGATGGTGGCACCGTGGCTACGAGCAGGGAGAAGGCGAGGTGATGGGGAAAATGGAACGAGGAGAGGAGGGGCGTTCTTATAGGGGTGGTGGGAGGCTCGGGAAGGAAGTGTAGCCCGCGAATCGGGGGAGGGAAGCTTCCTCGGAAGCTTCTACCATGGCCAGAGAAGGAAGCTCGTGAGGAGGAAGAAGAAGGTGGGATTGGGCCAGATTGGTTTCCTAACGTGGCCCAAGTACATTCCTAAAATAAGAGATCTCTTTCCCTTTTTATTAAAACAGGAATTAATACGATTAAAAGGAAATAGAGTATCCTCGTAATATAGGGGTATAATGTATTAAAATTTTCAGAAAAATAAATCCAAAAAGATGGGCATTTTTCCACTACCAAAATAAATACTTCAATTTTTTTTTAGAAAATCCCTAAATTGGTTTATTTTCTTTTTGCAAATATTTTTCAAATAAACCTTGGGTTTTATGGTCCAAATATTTCAAAGGAATATCCCCGGTTTGGAGGGTCATGTTCCTCCTCTCTTTCTTGCTTGGCAAGAATTATTTTCGGGGTATTTCTCGGGGAAGAAAAATATAGAAGCAAGGGCAAATATTTGAAAGG
>NC_058521.1:287618098-287628098 GCF_904849725.1 Hordeum vulgare subsp. vulgare | reverse complement strand
AACGACAAAAACAACGACAATGACAACAACAACAACAATGACGACAACGATGACAACAACGACGACGACAACAACGATAACAATGACATCAATGACAACAACAACAAGAGCAACAACAAAAATAAGGAATATGACGTGTAGCGACCCGACTCAAGACGAGTCAAGCCTCTATGTATCTGTGTCATCCCTGGATCAGTATGCTGGCACACACAGTACATCAATGTATATATCAAAGTGCAATCACATGTAAATAGCGTAAAACTGATATATACCTTAAATTTCTCAGCGGAAGCAGTCAAGGGAGTGGAGTCCCAATAAACACCAACGGCAAGTTGAGTGTAGACCGCAACCCTGAATCGTACTCTTACTCGTCGATGAAAAATATCTGCAACATGAGACGTTGCAGCCGTGTAGGTCCGCATATTGAATATGCCGGCAAGTCACATAAGAGAGGGGTGAAAAGTAATCATCTATACTATATGCATATATGGCAGGTGGGGCTATAAGTTTTTAGCGAAAAGCAAGTTTTCTCCTACATCAAGAGAGGGCTAAAAGAAAAATGTTACTACTTTGTTGGTTGTTAACGAGATGGTTCCACCAACCAATTCTCGTACCCATGTTGTCGATAATACCCACATCAATATTATTATTTGTGTTGAGAATTTCATATAACTTCAGTTCCTTTGGCTCAAGTTGTCCATGACCGTGGACACGGCTAATCGATTAGGTTTGAGTACTCTGCAGAGTTTTGCACATGTTCCCCACAAGATTTGATCGCCTCCGTGTTTGTCCTCGCACTTCAGGGTGTTTGAAGACCGGATGATCAAAACATGGTCTTTCAACGGGTCTCTCTGAATCCCTGTCGGTGCCCATCCATTCCTACCGTTCTTCTACATCTACTAGCACCGCCTATCCAAAGTCGCCGCGTTGTCCAACCAAGCCAGAGCCCATAATGACTTGTGGCTGTGCAGGTAAGCCTTGAGTCTTGAAGTCTCCGTCCGTGTCTTCGAGCCTGGGTGAAGCATTCCGCAGGATGTCATGGCCTCTCCAGCATCCCAGGTCATCCACTTGGTTCTACAGGGTGCCGATCAGCCGTCCTTCACCTAGAGTTGCATTGCGTCCGAGGTCTTGAAAATCTTGTCTTAACTGGTCTTGATTATTTAATCAACCTCGCATCACTCGTGTTAAGCACTCAACCGAAAACCCGTCTACTCAAGCATAGCAAATATAAAATTGTCGTCCCGGGGCCAAGTATCGGGGTTATTGTGTGCCTACCACATGATACTACAACTTATACTAAAATTTCCAAGTACCTAGGCAGCATGAAATTGGGCAAAGAAAGATGAACTACCATGCATCAAAAACATAGGAAAATAACATGATCAAAATGACTTGCCTGGTGATGTTGACGAAGAAGAATTTCTCGAGAAATAACTTGATAGACTACTCGTCACTCTCTGATGAAATCTACATAACAAACATATCATTCACATAAGCACTCATACTAGCAATCATTCTAACAATCAAAACAAAAGAGAGAGCGAATAGGAAACCGAAAGAAACTTCCAATAAGACTAGGGAGTCTTCTACTACGTCAAACATTAAATGGTTTTTTTCAACAGAAAATAATAACAAGGAACTAAGATATAAATTTAACTAAGATAAAATAGAGTATTTTTCACAAAACTATATGAAAGTATTACTAAACGGGATTTGAAACAGTGCAGAAACCAATTGCAAGTTACTAAGGAACTAGAATTGATTTCATGAAAACAAACAAAAATAAAATAAAAACTTGTTGCAAAACTACTGTTTAACTAATAGAAACAAAACATAATATTTCTGAAATAATAAAGTAAATATTTTAAAACAAAGATAGAAAAGGAATTAGCCGAAATCCTAAAAGAGGTGAAACAGAAATTGTTTCACCAGAAACAGTGAGCTAAAATACTCAAACAAATATGAAATTTTTACCACTGATACATAAGATCACTAGTGATCAGTCCCAAAAGGAATCAAATTAAAAGCTACATTTGAACACCCGGAATAAGCATAACACGGTTTAAACTAAATCTGATCTAACTCAATTTTGAAAATTTCAAAAATAGACAAATTCTTTGTTTTTAAAAACTACAGGAAATTTGTGAGCTACTGGAAAAAGAATCAACTCTATTAGACTTATGGATCAAAAGTTATGGGCTAAAGAAGATTGGAACTTTTCGGTTTTGGGAATTAAACACAAAAGAAAACAAATACGAACAGACACGTGGCAATCCCTGATTGGTCAGGGGGTGTGTGCTGCGGTGACTAACTAGCGGACGGCCGCAACTCAAAAAAAACTCTCTGGCTAAATAATAAGTGAATAAAACCGTTCGGTTTTTGTTTAAAAACCAAAGGGTTATCCTACTTCTAATCGTGCACGTAGGATCTAGATCCAATGACTAAAAGAGGGGATGGAGTTCACAGGGGCTGGCTCACCGAGGCAGAAGCTTCTCGGGCGAGCAGAGGCGAGGGTGGAGTCGAGGCGGCTCTCCGGCGATCGCCGGCGTTGTCCGAAGGACCAGGGAGGTGCGGGGCTCCTCCTCCTTCGTTCGGTGGTGGCGGAGAGGTGCTCGGGGCGAGGGAGCTCGAGCCCCTGGAGCTCCTGGTGGCGCCCTAGGCTCCGGCAAGGGGGAGGCAGTGGCGTGGGGGTGGCAAGGGTGGCGAGGGAAAACGAGAGCGGTGGCGAGGGGGGGGAACTTTATAGGGGAGAGGAGGGGGCCGAGGGGAAGGGGAGAGGGAGATCCCGGGGATCGTGGGCTCCGGGGGAAGGTCCGGCCACGGCGGACTCAGCCGTGAGAGAGAGAAGGAAGGGAGAGGAGAGAGGTGACCGAGGGTGGAGGAGGTCGGGCGGTGGGGCCCTTGTGGCAGCGAGGGAGAGAGGGGCGCAGGGGGAGCGGCCGCCCTATTCGTAGGGGATTCGGGATCCCGGGCTATGGGGGATTCGGCCCAAAGTTATTAAGGGCCCAGGCGTTTTTCCTTTTTTTAAAACTTTCCTAGTTAATCTTTTTCCGAAACAGAAAAATCAAAGTGAATAAAAAGGAAACAAATAAAATATTTAATATGGGGTATTATATACCAATAACATTTTTCCAAAGCAAAAATAAAAACTTAAAAAAATGTTTTTTTTTCAGAAATTCCCCAAAATGCTATATTTTCTTTTGCAAATAATTTTCAAATGACCCTGTAAGTTTGAGGGTTCAAATAACTTTCAAAATTCCCGTGGGTTCGAGGGTCATGTTCCTCCTCTCTAGAATGTATTTCCCGGCATTTCTTGCACGAAGAAAAACGAATGGAAAATGCAAAAGAATTCAATGCAAATATCTCCATTCAAATTCTTTATAGTTGAAGAAGTCATGTCATCTTCTCTCTTTGCTTTTAAAAGATTGAATTTGAATTCACCGGAGATGGGGAAAGTCATTTTATTCCCTCTCATTCAAAAGTTTTTGAAAAGTTTCAAATTCCACTCAAGTTTCAGTCACTCAAACAAACAAACAAACAATCAATCTAATAATTATATTAACATTCCAAAATTTATAATTTTGGGATGTTACAAACTACCACACTTAAAATGAATCTCGTCCTCGAGATTCGAAGAGGCTAGAAAGAAAAGGTTAGGGTTTGGGGGGTCTTCTAACAAATCCAATCTCCGGCAAGGTGGGGTGCTACCACACTTAAAATGAGAGGTACTGGTCCCTTAAGATTTTAACAATCCTGTGTGGTTTTTTGGCAACTGACATCGCACAGTCTTCATATTAAATCCTTTGGTGATGCTCTCCCGTTGATATAAGCTTCTTCCATCACTGGGTCTTCTTAACTGACAGTCTCGTGGTCAATTCTAAATAACATATCGATGGTTCTCATGGTGGTCTACAATTTGTGGTTATCCTGCAGAGAGAGGGGTCTTGTCTTCATCCTCACCGTAAAATTTCGTACGCATGACAACAATTGCCATGTACATGGGCTTTTCTTATACCATTCTAAGGCTTAAACAAAAGCTTCAAAGAACGTCATCTCTTGCTATGGGTAAGTCTCTCAGATTTACCATTCCGAATAGCAAGATAAATGATAAGAGTAAGTCGTCATGGTGATCAATCCATTCCGCACCCAAATCGTTTCTCTGTATAAGGTTCAGCGAATCTCGTATTCTAACACTTGGGCATCCTCACAACCGTTGCAGAATTTCTCTTGTCCACGAACGAAGTTCGGATAATCCATTGGTTCTGCAAGCTGAACGAAACATCTATCGTATCTTCACAACTCTCAGGTTTTCGTATGCTCCTAAGAAAACGTTTGCTGATCCATCATAGTTTCTTCCATAAATCATATTGATTTCATAATCAATCCTTATTACATCCTTGCTTTCTTCAATATTCTAACTCAACAGTAATTTATTACAAATACTGCCATCCACGTTGTTCGGTGTGGTCAAGCATTTCTGCCAACTTTATTCATCTGTCTCTCTTGTAGGTACTTTAGTTCCATTGGAACTTTCCGAGGTGCTCCTTGAAATCATCCATCTTTTGCTTCATCACGGTGGTCATGAGCTTCATCTCCATCATCTCCGCACGTACCTCACTCAGGTATTCCTGGGTATGACGGAGTCTTGCTTCTAGTATTTCTCCAATCTGACGTATGGCTTCCATGGCAGCTTCACGAACAGCATCAAAGATGGTTGCTCGTGGTACACGTGAAATGAAAAAATATTTCCCCATAGTCTTTGGACAAACTCCTTTCACATGGTGGAGGTGTACTTCCACGTACCAAAGCTCCACTCCATTTTCCATGAATGGGTAGCCTTTGTAGACTGCATCTCCTTCAAGATGAATGTGCTTCATCATGTCCTTCAGGATTTTTGGGTAATCATGATCACAGGTCAGGGTCATGATCGTTTCTGGGTCCTTGAGGAATGACTCGTAGAGAGTTGTCATCTGCAGGTGTCAGTAAATAGGTACTCAGAGGAATGTATATGTCTCCTTGGTAATCATGGTACATTCCTACTCAGTGGATCCTGTGGGTTTACCGATTACTACCACACTTAAATGAATTATACTCATGCCTGCATAGACCATATTTTCGCATATCCTCATAATGTTCAGAGATCTTTGCTCGTAGAGAAAAAACGCATACATTTTCAACATAGGCAATCATGAGACAATAAATTCCATTGATTCATGATGTATTACAATCTTAGTGACTTCTGTTACAAAAATTTCACTCCACGATCTCAATGAAAAACAAGAGTGCTTCGGATCACACTTATTGCCCTGGTCAGAACTTAACTACTCCATTCTAGCTTTCTTCCTTTCCGGAGAATCGCTAGCAAAATGTCCTGCTTCCTTGCAATGAAAGCAAATGAGTTCTGACAAGTCTCGAGGCGTCTTACTGTTTGCTTTTGCTCCTTGGATTTCCGGCTTGCTTCCTGAGCACATGTATTTGTGGTGGCCAAATTCCATACACTTGTAACATCTCACATGACTCAGGTCTATGTCTGCAGAGATTTGGCTCTTTCGAGGGTACTTTCTCTTCTTTCTGGACTCCTTTATTTTGGCCAGTTCTTCTATTTCAAGTGGATCAAACTCCACTTTTTCCGTCGGGAAGTTTCCCAGATACTCTTGGCTTCTCTTCGTGCAATCCTGTGAATAATTTCCTTCTTCTCCACATGAGTAGCATGCATTGGAGAAAAAATCTGGTCAGACCTTGTCCATCAGGGTCTTCAATATATTCGTTCATCACCGGTTCTTCTAGAATCTTCTTCTTGAGGGTTTCCTTCACTGCATCTTTCTGCTGCTTGACAACTTGTTGCACCTTGGGGTAAATGTGACACTGAGTTGGGTAGTGGGTGGTTCCTTCACAAAGGAAACAAGTCACCTGACTACTTGGGCATTCCCCAGCTGGGTGATTTTCTTCACAATGAGTGCATCCATCCTTGTGTTTTTCCTGGGTGTGTCCTATTTCTCCATAGATCTTGCATGCACAAGTCTTCTCCTTCGGATTATCATAGCACTTCTGAATAAGTCGGGATCTTAACAGAGTGTTCTTGAATTCGTCCCAAGTTTCTGCTCCACTAAATCCTTGTACGGCATGATGCATTTTCCACCAGATTGCAACACTTTGTGTAAAGTACTGAAGAGCGTGTTCCACTTCATACTTCCTTGAGATCAAGTTACTCCCGAAGTGGTTCTCCATGTTTTGGATCCATATATCAGCTTCCAGCTGGGTCATTGGTCCGGAGACTACAAGTCCAGCTTCATACTTCATCTGGTAGGGTTGAGGTTTTGGGGATGAGACGGGTAAGAGAGGGAGGGATATACACACAATACAAACAATATTTTTGAGAATATGTTTTATTTGTGGCTGTCGAAAAACACACACCAATGACGGCTCACAAATCATCGTAACTAACGTGGGTATATAACAAGGGTTTGGACTTCTAATGGTCATATAAATATTCGAACGTTTCGGGGTCTTCGAGTTCTTCGGGTCTTGAGAGTCTTCAATTGGTGTAGCTTCAATTTCCATGATGAAATCCTCTTTACTTTGAAGTAGAACTCCGCTGATTCTTCATGAGGTCGAAGGGGTAACTGTATTGTCTAACTATTGGAGGTGAGAGAGAATGTTTGATGAAATCAGAAGAGATGAGAAATGAAAGGTGTTCTTGAAAAATATAAATTTTTGAGAGATCCTTTCCTAAGAAATTTCCAGTTTCTAGGGGTCACGTCCTACAGTCAACATGTGCTCTGATACCATCTCTGTAGCGACACGACTCTAGACGAGTCAAGCCTCTGTGTATCTGTGCCATCCCTGGATCAGTATGCTTGCACACACAGTACATCAATGTATATATCAAAGTGCAATCACATGTAAATAGAGTAAAACTGATATATACCTTAAATATCTCAGCGGAAGCAGTCAAGGGAGTGGAGTCCCAATAAACACCAACGGCAAGTTGAGTGTAGACCATAACCCTGAATCGTACTCTTACTCGTCGAAGAAAAATATCTGCAACATGAGACGTTGCAGCCGTGCAGGTCAGCATATTGAATATGCCGGCAAGTCACATAAGAGAGGGGTGAAAAGTAATCATCTATACTAAATGCATATATGGAAGGTGGGGCTATAAGTTTTTAGCGAAAAGCAAGTTTTCTCCTACATCAAGAGAGGGCTAAAAGCAAAATGTTACTACTTTGTTGGTTGTTAACGAGATGGTTCCACCAACCAATTCTCGTACCCATGTTGTCGGTAATACCCACATCAATATTATTATTTGTGTTGAGAATTTCAGATAACTTCAGTTCCTTTGGCGCAAGTTGTCCATGACCGTGGACACGGCTAATCGATTAGGTTTGAGTACTCTACAATGTTTTGCACACGTTCCCCACAAGATTTGATCGCCTCCGTGTTTGTCCTCGCACTTCAGGGTGTTTGAAGACCGGATGATCAAAACATGGTCTTTCAACGGGTCTCTCTGAATCCCTGTCGGTGCCCATCCATTCCTACCGTTCATCTACATCTACTAGCACCGCCTATCCAGAGTCGCCGCGTTGTCCAACCAAGCCAGAGCCCATAATGACTTGTGGCTGTGCAGGTAAGCCTTGAGTCTTGAAGTCTCCGTCCGTCTCTTCGAGCCTAGGTGAAGCTTTCCGCAGGATGTCATGGCCTCTCCAGCATCCCGGGTCATCCACTGGGTTCTCCAGGGAGCCGATCAACCGTCCTTCACCTAGAGTTGCATTGCGTCCGAGGTCTTGAAAATCTTGTCTTAATCGGTCTTGATTATTTAATCAACCTCGCATCACTCGTGTTAAGCACTCAACCGAAAACCCGTCTACTCAAGCATAGCAAATATAAAATTGTCGTCCCGGGGCCAAGTGTCGGGGTTGTTGTGTGCCTACCACATGATACTACAACTTATACTAAAATTTCCAAGTACCTAGGCAGCATGCAATTGGGCAAAGAAAGATGAACTACCATGCATCAAAAACATAGGAAAATAACATGATCAAAATGACTTGCCTGGTGATGTTGACGAAGAAGAATTTCTCGATAAATAACTTGATAGACTACTCGTCACTCTCCGATGAAATCTATATAACGAACATATCATTCACATAAGCACTCATACTAGCAATCATTCTAACAATCAAAACAAAAGAGAGAGCGAATAGGAAACCGAAAGAAACTTCAAATAAGACTAGGGAGTCTTCTACTACGTCAAACATTAAATGGTTTTTGTTCAACAGAAAATAATAACAAGGAACTAAGATATAAATTTAACTAAGATAAAATAGAGTATTTTTCACAAAACTATTTGAAAGTATTACTAAACGGGATTTGAAACAGTCCGGAAACCAATTGCAAGTTACTAAGGAACTAGAATTGATTTCATGAAAACAAATAAAAATAAAATAAAAACTTGTTGCAAAACTACTGTTTAACTAACAGAAACAAAACATAATATTTCTGAAATAATAAAGTAAATATTTTAAAACAAAGATAGAAAAGGAATTAGCCGAAATCCTAAAAGAGGTGAAACAGAAATTGTTTCACAACAAACAGTGAGCTAAAATACTCAAACAAATCTGAAAGTTTTACCACTGATAAATAAGATCACTAGTGATCAGTACCAAAAGCAATCAAATTAAAAGCTATTTTTAAACTCCTGGAATAAGCAGAACAAGGTTTAAACTAAATCTAATCTAACTCAATCTTGAAAATTTCAACCATAGACAAATTATAGGTTTTTAAAAACTACAGGAAATTTATGAGCTACTGGAAAAAGAATCAACTCTATTGGACTTATGGATCAAACGTTATGGGCTAAACAAGATTGGAACGTTTGTGTTTTGGGAATTAAACAGAAAAGAAAACAAATACTAACAGACACGTGGCAATCCCTGATTGGTTAGGGGGTGTGCGCTGCGGTAACTAACTAGCGGACGGCCGCAATTCAAACGAAAACTCTCTGGCTAAATAATAAGTGAATAAAACCGTTCGGTTTTTGTTTAAAAACCGAAGGGTTATCCTACTTCTAATCGTGCACGTAGGATCTAGATCCAACGGCTAAAAGAGGGGATGGGGTTCACAGGGGCTGGCTCACCGAGGCAGAAGCTTCTCCGGCGAGCAGAGGCGAGGGTGGAGTCGGGGCGGCTCTCTGGCGATCGTCGGCGTTGTCCGAAGGACCAGGGAGTTGCGGGCCTCCTCCTCCTTCGTTCGGTGGTGGCGCAGAGGTGCTCGGGGCGAGGGAGCTCGAGCCCCTGGAGCTCCTGGTGGCAGCCTAGGCTCCGGCAAGGGGGAGGCAGTGGCGTGGGGGCGGCAAGGGTGGCGAGGGAAAACGGGAGCGGTGGCGAGGGGGGGACTTTATAGGGGAGAGGAGGGGGCCGAGGGGAAGGGGAGAAGGGGATCCCGGGGATCGCAGGCTCCGGGGGAAGGTCCGGCCACGGCGGACTCAGCCATGAGAGAGAGAAGGAAGGGAGAGGAGAGAGGTGACCGAGGGTGGGGGAGGTCGGGCGGTGGGGCCCTTGTGGCAGCGAGGGAGAGAGGGGCGCAGGGGGAGCGGCCGCCCGATTTGTAGGGGATTCGGGATCCCGGGCTATTGGGGATTTGGCCCAAAGTTATTAAGCACCCAGGCGTTTTTCCTTTTGTTTTTAAACTTTCCTAGTTAATATTTTTCCGAAACAGAAAAATAAATGTGAATAAAAAGGAAACAAATAAAATATTTAATATGGGGTATTATATACCGAAAAAATCAGAAAAATATCTCTACCCGAATAACATTTTCCAAAGCAAAAATAAAAACTTAAAAAAATGTTATTTTTCCAGAAATTCCCCAAAAAGCTATATTTTGTTTTTAAAATAATTTTCAAATGACCCTCTAAGTTTGAGGGTTCAAATAACTTTCAAAATGCCCGTGGGTTCGATGGTCATGTTCCTCCTCTCTAGAATGTATTTACCGGCATTTCTT
>NC_058521.1:287608098-287610598 GCF_904849725.1 Hordeum vulgare subsp. vulgare | reverse complement strand
CACAACAACAGCAACAACAATGACAACAAGAAAAACAACAACAATGACAAGGACAATAACAACGACAACAACAAGAACAACAACATCGACGATGACGATGACGACGACGAAAACGACGAGAACAACGACAATGATGAGAACAACAACAACAACAACATCATCATCAAAAACAACAACACTGACAACAACAACAACACCACCAGCAACAAGAACAACTACAACAACAACAACACCAACAACAAGAACGACGACGACGACGACGACGAGAACAACAACAAGAACGATAACAACAATCATGACAACAACGACGTTAACGACAACATCGACAAAACCAACATTAACGACAACAACGACAACAACAACACCATCGAGAACAACAACAACAGCAACACAACAACACAACAACAACAACAACAACAACAACAACAACAACAACCACTACAACAACGATAACAACAACATCAACAACAACAACCACCACCACCACTACAACAACCACCACCACCACAACAACAACAACTATAACAACAACAACAACAACAACAACAACAACGACAACAGCAACAACAACAACAACATCAACAACAACGACGACAACAACAACAACAACAACAACAACAACAACGACAACAACGACGAAAACAATGAGAACAATGACAACAACGACAACTACGGTAACAACAACAACAACAACGATGACGACAACATCGACAACAATTAAAATAGAGAAACCAACGAAAACAAAAAAAACAACAACGACGATGACAATGCCGACAACAACAACAACAACGACGAGAAGAACGACAACAACAATAATAACAAAAACAAAAACAACAACAACAACAAATCGACAATGACGACGACGACGAATACAACGACAACAACAACAACAACAACAACAACAACAACAACAACAACAACAACAACAACAACAACAACAACAACAACCACAACAAGAACAACAACGACAACAACAACGAAAACAACAATCACAACAAGGACAACAACAACAACAACCACAACAACAACAACAACAACAACAACAAGAACAACAACGACGACGACGACGACGACAACGACAAGAACAACAACAAGAACGATAACAACAATAATGACAACAACGACATTAACGACAACAGCGACAACAACGACAACAACAACAACAACGACAACAACAACAACAACACAACAACAACAGAACAACAACACAACAACAACAACAACAACGAAGACAATGACAACGACAACAACAACAACAGCAACAACAACAACAACAACAACAACAACAACACCACCACCACCAACAACAACAACAACATCCACAACAACAACAACAGCAACAACAATGACAACAACAATGATAAGGACAACAACAACGACAACAACAAGAACAACAACATCGATTATGACGAGGACGACGACGAGGCGACGAAAACAACGAGAACAACGACAATGACGAGAACAACAACAACAACAACAACAACAACAACAACAACAACAACAACAACAACAACAACAACGGCGACGACGACGATGTCGACGACAACAACGATGGCAACAACGACAACGATGACAATCACGAGAACAACGACAAGAATGACAACTACGACAACAACAATAACAAAAAATAATAACAACATCGACAGCAATGACAACAACGACAACAACGACAACAACAATAGCGACAATGGCGACAAAAACGACAACAACGACTACGACGCGAACAACGACAACAATAACAACTACTACTACAACAAAAACAACAACAACGACAGAAACAACAATGGTGACAACGACGTCAACGACGACGAGGACGACGATGATAACAACGATGACGACAAGGACGACAACAACGACAACAACAACAACAAAAGCAACAATAAGAACAACCACCACCAACACCACCACCACCACCAAAATGACAACAACGACGACTTTGACGATGACAATGACGACAAGAACGACAACTACGAAAACGATGAGAACAACGACAACTAAGGAAACAACAACAACAACAACGACAACATCAACAATGACAACATCGACAACAACACTAACAACAAAAACAACAATGATGACGAAAGTGACGACAACAACAACAACAACAACAACAACAACAACAACAACAACAACACGACGATGACAACGACGACAACGATGACAATGATGACAATGACCAGAACAATGACAACAACGATAAAAACAACAACAACGACAACAATGACAACAACAACCACAACAACAACTACAACAACAACATTACCAACACCGAAGACGACGACGACGATGACAGTGACGACAAGAACGACAACTATGAAAACGATGAGAACAACGACAACTAAGGAAACAACAACAACGACAACGACAACATCAACAATGACAACATCGACAACAACACTAACAACAAAAACAACAACGATGACGAAAGTGACGACAACAACCACAACGACGAGAACAACAACAACAACAACAACAACAATAACAACAACAACAAGAACAA
>NC_058521.1:287563098-287578098 GCF_904849725.1 Hordeum vulgare subsp. vulgare | reverse complement strand
AGTAACAGAAAATTGAAACTCCCTCTGTTTTGGAATTAAAAACAGAAAAGAAAAATTGAATCTAATCGGAGACTGTGTACACGTGGCGCTCTCTGATTGGTCCTAAGATGTTTGCTCCGAGGAACTCTAACGAGCGGCCGAAATCTAACTAAAAACTCCGGCTAATAGTTAAGTAAATAAAAACCGGCGCGGTTTTGTTTAGAAGACCGAAAGGGTATCCTTGCTCTAATGTACACCGTCGACTAAGATCTAACGGATGAAAACAAGGGGGAAAGAGGTCACCGTGGTAGGAGGTTCTCCGACGATGGCCGAGGCGGAGAGGAGTCGGGGAAGCGGCTCCGGTGATCCTCCGACGGTGGCGCCGGGTCAGAGAGGCGGCGGCGTGTCCCCTCCGGGGATTGGTGGCTTCCGGTGGAGCTCGGCTCCGGTGAGGGTGAGGGGCGGCGCTGCGGTGGCGGGGAGCTCGGGTTGGTTCGGGGAACGGGGTGCGGTGGTGCTCCCGCGTTCGGTGGTGGCTGCGGCGAGGCGAAGCGGGGCCGAGGTGAGCTGCGGGGCGCCGGGGAGCTTCGGCTCCGGCGAGGGCTCGGCAGGGTTGGTGGAGCTTGGGCACGGGCGGTGAGGAGGGGGAACGGGGGAGGGGCGAGGTGCGGTGAGGGCCGGCCTTAAATAGGGCTAGGGGAGGAGAGGCAGGGAAGGGGATCGGGGGAGAGAGATCCGGCGAGCAGGGGGGGCTCGGTCGGCTGGAGAAGGAAGGAGGGGACGAGGAAGGAAGGAGATGACCGGCTCGGGTGGGATTTCGGGGCGGACCCTACTGGCAGAGAGAGAGAGGGGTGGCGAGGCAGGCTCGGTCGGCCGGATCCTAAGGGATTCGGTCCCGAGCTAAAAAGGTACGGGCCAATTTGGCTATAAAGCGCCCGAGGCGCTTTCCTAATAAAAAAAACCTTCCAGATTTTAGATTTTTTTTGAAACAGAAACTAAAAGGAATAAAAAGCAAACAAAATAAAATAATTAATATAGGGTATTATATACCAAAATTTTCAGAAAAAAATCTCTACATGATTAACATTTTTCCACGGCAAAAATAAAAACTTCAGAAAAAATTATTTTCACAAAATTGCCTAAAAGATTTATTTTCTTTTGCAAATAATTTTCAAATGACCCTCTAAGTTTTAGGGTTCAAATAACTTTCAAAATTCCCGCGTGTTTGAGGGTCATGTTCCTCCTCTCTTTTCTGTTTGACAGAATGTATTTCCCGACATTTCTTGCACGAAGAAAACAAATAGAAATGCAAAAGAATTCAAATGCAAATATCTCCGTTCAAATTCTTTATAGTTGAAGACGTCATGTCATCTTCTCTCTTTGCTTTTAAATGATTGAATTTGAATTCACCGGAGAAGGGGAAAGTCATTTTATTCCCTCTCATTCAAAAGTTTTTGAAAAGTTTCAAATTTCACACAAGTTTCAATCACTCAAGCAAACAAACAAACAATCTAATAGTTATTTCAACATTCCAGAAATTGGGATGTTACAAACCTACCACACTTAAAATGAATCTCGTCCTCGAGATTTGGAGGGGCTAGAAAGAAAGGTTTGGGTTTGGGGGTCTTCTAACAAATCCAACCTCCGGCAAAGTGGGATGCTACCACACTTAAAATGAGAGATACTGGTCCCTTAAGATTTTAACAATCCTCTGGGGTTTTGGCATCTGACTCCTCACAGTCTTCATATCTTCCGTTATATTCATAACGTCTCCATCAAAAACAAGGGATCTTCCGTTGATATAAGCTTCTTCCATTACTGGGTCTTCTTAACTGACAGTCTCGTGATCAACTCTAATTAACCTATCGATGATTCTCATGGTGGTCTACCATTTGTGGTTATCCTGCAGAGAGAAGGGTCTTGGTTTCATTCTCACCGTAAAATTTCCTACGCGTGACAACAGATGCCATGTACATGGGGCGTTCATCATACCATTCTAAGGCTTAAACAAAAGCTTCAAAGAACGTCGTCTCTCTATGTGGGTAAGTCTCTCAGATTTACCATTCCGAATAGCAAGATAAATGATAAGAGTAAGTCGTCATGGTGATCAATCCATTCCGCACCCAAATCATTTCTCTGTACAAGGTTTAGAGAATCTCGCATTCTAACACTTGGGCATCTTCACTAGCGTTGCAGAGTTTCTCTTGTCCACGAACGAAGTTTGCATAATCCATTGGTTCTGCAAACTAAGCGAAACATCTATCGTATCTTCACACTCTCAGGTTTTCGTATGCTCCTAAGAAAACGTTTGTTGATCCATCATAGCTTCTTCCGTAAATCATATTCATTTCATAATCAATCCTTTATTACATCCTTGCTTTCTTCAAAATTCTAACTCAAAAGTAATTTATTACAAATGCTGCCATCCACATTGTTTGGTATGGTCAAGCATTTCTGCCAACTTTATTCATCTGTCTCTCTTGGAGGTACTTTAGTTCCACTCGAACTTTCCGAGGTGCTCGTTGAAATCATCCATCTTTTTCTTCATCATGGTGGTCATGAGTGTCATCTCCATCATCTCCGCACGTACTTCACTCAGGTATTCATGGGTATGACGGAGTCTTGCTTCAAGTATTTCTCCAATCTGACGTATGGCTTCCATGGTAGCTTCACGAACAACATCAAAGAAGGTTGCTCGTGGTATACGTGAAATGAAAAAATATTGCCCCATAGTCTTTGGACAAACTCCTTTCACTTGGTGGAGGTGTACTTCCACGTACCAAAGTTCCACTCCATTTTCCACAAATCGGTAGCCTTTGTAGACTGCATCTCCTTCAAGATGAATGTGCTTCATCATGTCCTTCAGGATTTTCGGGTAATCATGATCACTGGTCAGGGTCATGATCGTTTCTGGGCCCTTGAGGAATGAGTCGTAGAGAGTTGTCATCTGCAGGTGTCAGTAAGTAGGTACTCATAGGAATGTATATGTCTCCTTGGTAATCATGGTACACTCCTACTCAAAGGATCCTGTGGGTTTACCGATTACTACCACACTTAAAATGAATTATACTAATGCGTGCATAGACCATATTTTCTCATATCCTCATAAATGTTCAGAGATCTTTGCTCGTAGAGAAACAACGCATACATTTTCAACATAGGCAATCATGAGACAATAAATTCCATTTATTCACGATGTTATTACAATCTCAGGGACTTCTGTTACAAAATTTTCACTCCATGATCTCAATGAAAAACAAGAGTTCTTCGGATCATACTTATTGCCCTGGTCAAAACTTAACTACTCCATTCTAGCTTTCTTCCTTTGCGGACAATCGCTAGCAAAATGTCCTGCTTCCTTGCGACGAAAGCAAATGAGTTCTGACAAGTCTCGAGGCATCTTAGTGTTTGCTTTTGCTCCTTGGGTTTCCGGCTTCCTTCCGGAGCACATGTATTTGTGGTGGCAAAATTCCATACACTTGTAACATCTGACATGACTCAGGTCTATGTCTGCAGAGATTTGTCTCTTCCGAGGGTACTTTTTCTTCTTTCTGGACTCCTTCATTTTGGCCAGTTTTTCTATTTCAAGTGGATCAAACTCCACTTCTTCCGTCGGGAAGTTTCCCAGATACTCTTAACTTCCCTTCGTGAAATCCTGTGAATAATGTCCTTCTTCTCCACATGAGTAGCATGCATTGGAGAAAAATCTGGTCAGACCTTGTCCATCAGGGTCTTCGATATTTTCGTTCATCACCGGTTCTTCTAGAATCTTCTTCTTGAGGGTTTCCTTCACTGCATATTCCTGCTGCTTGACAACTTCTTGCACCTTGGGGTAAATGTGACACTGAGCTGGGTAGTGGGTGGTTCCTTCACAAAGGAAACAAGTCACCTGACTACTTGGGCATTCCTCAGCTGGGTGATTTTCTTCACAATGAGTGCATCCATCCTTGTGTTCTTCCTGGGTGTGTCCTATTTCTCCACAGATCTTGCATGCACAAGTCTTCTCCTTCGGATTATCATATCACTTCTGAATAAGACGAGATCTTAACAAAGTCTTCTTGAATTCGTCCCAAGTTTCTGCTCCACTAAATCCTTGTATGGCATGGTGCATTTTCCACCAGATTGCAGCACTTTGTGTAAAGTACTGAAGAGCGTGTTCCACTTCATACTTCCTTGAGATCAAGTTGCTCCTGAAGTGGTTCTCCATGTTCTGAATCCATGTTTCGGCCTCCAGCTGGGTCATTGGTCCAGAGACTACAAGTACAGCTTCATACTCCATCTGGTAGGGTTGAGGTTTTGGGGATGAGACGGGTAAGAGAGGGAGGGAGATACACACAATACAAACAATATTTTTGAGAATAGGTTTTCTTTGTGGCCATTGGAAAACACACACCAATGACGGCTCACAAATCATCGTATCTAACATGGGTATACAAAAGGGGATTGGACTTCTAATGGTCATATAATTATTCGAACACTTTAGGGTCTTCGAATTCTTCTGGTCTTGAGAGTCTTCAATTGGTGCAGCTTCAACTCTTCAATGCATGGTGAAATCCTCTTTACTTTGAAGTGGGACTCAGTTGATCCTTCATGTCGTCACGGGTAAGGGGATTGTCTAACTATTTGAGGTGAGAGAGAACGTTTGATGAAATCAGAAGAGATGAGAAGTAAAAGGTGCTTTTGAAGAATTTTTAGAGAGATCCTATCCTAAGAAATTTCCAGTTTCTAGGGTAACGTCCTACAGTCAACATGTGCTCTGATACCATTTCTATAGCGACCCGACTCAAAACGAATCAACCCTCTGTGTATCTGTGCCATCCCTGGATCAGTATGCTGGCACACACAGTACATCAATGTATATATCAAAGTGCAATCACATGTAAATAGCGTAAAACTGATATATACCTTAAATATTTCAGCGGAAGAAGTCAAGGGAATGGAGTCCCAATAAACACCAATGGCAAGTTGAGTGTAGACCGTAACCCTGAATCGTACTCTTACTCGTCGAAGAAAAATATCTGCAACATAAGACGTTGCAGCCGTGTAGGTCAGCATATTGAATATGCCGACAAGTCACATAGGAGAGGGGTGAAAAGTAATCAAATATACTATATGCATATATGGCAGGTGGGGCTATAAGTTTTTAGCGAAAAGCAAGTTTTCTCGTACATCCAGATGAGGGTTAAAAGCAAAATGTTACTACATTGTTTGTTGTTAACGAGATGGTTCCGCCAACCAATTCTCGTACCCGAGTTGTCAATAATTACCATCATCAAATATATATAATGGTGTTGAGAAATCCAGATAACTTCAGTTCCTTTGGCTCAAGTTGTCCATGACTGTGGACACGGCTAATCGATTAGGTTTTAGTACTCTGGAGAGTTTTGCACACGTTCCCCACAAGATTTGATCGCCTCCGTGTACGTCCTCGCACTTCAGGGTGTTTGAAGACCGGATGATCAAAATATGGTCTTTCAATGGGTCCCTCTGAATCCCTATCAGTGCCCATCCATTCCTACCGTTCTTCTACATCTGCTAGCACCGCCTGTCCAGAGTCGCCGCGTTGTCCAACCAAGCCAGAGCCCATAATGACTTGTGGCTGTGCAGGTAAGCCTTGGGTCTTGAAAATATCCGTCAGTTTCTTTGAGCCTGGATGTCATGGCCTCTCCAGCATCCTGGGTCATCCACTGGGTTCTCGAGGGACCCGATCAACCGTCCTTCACCCAGAGTTGCATTGCGTCCGAGGTCTTGAAAATCTTGTCTTAACCGGTCTTGATTATTTCATCAACCTCGCATCACTCGTGTTATGCACTCAACCGAAACCCCGTCTACTCAAGCATAGCAATATGAAATTTGTCGTCCTGGGGCCAAGTATCGGGGTTGTTGGGTGCCTACCACATGATACTACAACCTATACTAAAGTTTCCAACTACCTAAGCAGCATGCAATTTGGGCATAGGATGGTAGAACTACGATGCATAAAACATAGGTGATAGTATGATCAAAATGACTTGCCTGGTGAGGTTGTTGTGGTTGTTGTTAGCATCAAACATAGGTGATAGGTTCTTAGCATCGTTGTCGTCGTCGTGGTAATTGTGGTTGTTGTTGTTGTTGTGGTTGTTGTGGTTGTTGTGGTTGTTGTTGTTGTGATTGTTGTGGTTGTTGTGGTTGTTGTGGTTGTTGTGGTTGTTGTTGTTGTTGTGGTTGTTGTGTATGTTGTGGTTGTTCTCGTCATTGTCGTAGTCATCGTCGTTGTCGTCATCGTGGTTGTTGTGGTTGTTGTTGTTGTTGTTGTTGTTGTTCTTGTGTAGCGACCTTACTCAAGACGAGTCAAGCCTCTGGTGTTTCCGTACCATCCCAAGATCATGCTAGTACACACCCAGTACATAATGTATATATTCAAGAGTTCAATCACATAGCTTTATTAATCGAAATCTCATAAAGAGTACTTTATTACAATAAAGGATTACAATAAAGTGGTTGAAGGCCAACTCATGAGATATCTAACGAAGACTAGCGGAAGCATCAGGTAGACGAATCCATCCGACTCCAAGGGCATGTCGCTGAGCGTAGATCGTAGCCTCACTCCTGGTCGGAAAAGTACTCTACAACATGATACGTTGCAGCCGTGTAGGTCAGCATATTGAATATGCCGGCAAGTCATCAAAGAGAGGAGTAAAATAATAATCAACTATCTCTACATGCATATTTGGCCGGTGTCCAGAGTCGCCGCGTTGTCCAGAGTCGCCGCCAGTCCAGAGTAGGTGAGCACCGCCTGTCTAGAGTCGCCGCGTTGTCCAACCAAGCTAGAGCCCATAATGACTTGTGGCTGTGCAGGTAAGCCTTGAGTCTTGAAGTCTCCGTCCGTCTCTTCGAGCCTGGGTGAAGCTTTCCGCAGGATGACATGGCCTCCCCAGCATCCCGGGCATCCACTGGGTTCTCCAGGGAGCCGATCAACGGTCCTTCACCCAGAGTTGCATTGCGTCCGAGGTCTTGAAAATCTTGTCTTAACCGGTCTTGATTATTTAATCAACCTCGCATCACTCATGATATACACTCAACCGAAAACCAGTCTACTCAAGCATAGCATTAAGAAATTGTTGTCCCGGGGCCATGTATCGGGGTTTTTGTGTTCCTACCACATGATACTACAACTTATACTAAAGTTTCCAAGTACCTAGGCAGCATGCAAATTGGGCAAAGAAAGGTGATCTACCATGCATCGAAAACATAGGAAAAATAACATGATCAAAATGACTTGCCTTGATGATAGTTGTCCTGCTCGAGCGCTACTAAGTAACACGCTTCGCACTCCGGATGATCTACCGATACAAACAAAAAGCACACCATAAGCACTTCAATCATGCAACAAGTAAAAATAACATCACAAGTAAGTATTTGCTAAAACATAAGCAAAAGAATTCAGCACGCGCCGGTATGGCCGAAACTTGTTTCTATTGAAAACACGAGTAAAATACTTTAATATTTTTGAAACTTCTACCACAGTAAGATTTAATCACTAGGAAGGAGTAGCAAAAAGAATCAACTCGAAATCATTTTTTAAACTCCTGGAATAGGCAAAACAAGGTTTAAACTAAATCTCATCTAACTTATATTTGAAAATTTCAAACATGGACAAATTATATGTTTTTTAAAAACTACAGAAAAATTGGAGTCTACTGGAACAAGAATCAATGTCATTGGACTTCGGGATAAAACGTTGTGGCCAAAACAAAACAGAAAATTTTCTGTTTTTGCAAATAGGCAGAAAAAATAAAACTAACTAGTAACTAACAGGGGGTACACGTGGCATGCTACTATAGGCCGAGGGGTGTGTTTGTTGCAACGTTTTGAGCAAACGGCCGGAGGCTAATAAAAACTGCTGGCTAAAACATAAGTGAACTAAAAACCGCCAGTTTTCTACTCTAAACCGAAGGGGTACTATAGGATCTAATCTATACCCTACATCTAAGATCTAAGGGCTATAAACGAAAAAAAGAAAACTACAGAGAGGGGGGAAGCTACCGTGGCTGGGAGGGGTTGCTCCGGCGGGGATGGTGGTCGCCGGTGAGGGAGGGCTCCAGGGGGGGGGGGGCGATGGAGAGGACGGGGCGGCGGCGGCGGTGCTCCTCCTCTGAGGGGAGGCATCGGGCGGAGCGGAGAGGGCTCGGGTGGCGCTCCAGGGAGGCGGCCGAAGGGCAGCAGCTGTGCTGCTTCGGCGAGGTGGGCTCGGGCGGCGGCTCGACGGGGTTAGGGTGGGAACGGGGCAGCCGGGGGCGGTGGAGTTTATATAGGCCAGGGGGGCTTGGGGGAAAGGAAGGAGGAGAGAGGGATCGGGAGGGAAATCCCGAGGTTCCTGGGGAGGGGCTCGGTTTCGGTCTGGGAATTGGAAGGAGGAAGAAGAGAGGTGGCCGAGGAGGGGGGGGGAACTCGGCCAGTGGGGGCCACTGGCAGCGAGAAGGAGTGGGGGAAGAGAGGGGCGGTCCGGCTAAGTTTAAGGGATTCAATCCCTGGGGCTGGGGATTCGGCCCAATGGCCTAAAAAGCGCTCGACAGCGGTTTCTAAAGAAGAAAAATACTTTCCTAATTTCTAACTTTTTCCGAATGAGAAAATAAAAGCGAATAAAAAGGAAATAAATCAAAATATTAATATAGGGTATTATATACCAAAAAAATCAGAAAAATATTCTTTACCCGAATAACATTTTTCCAAAGCAAAAATAAAAACTTTAAAAAAATGTTTTTCTCAGAAATTCCCAAATTTGCTTTATTTCTTTTTGCAATTATTTTTGCAAATAATCCTTGGGTTTCTTGGCTCAAATATTTCAGAAATTTGCCCGCACTTTGGAGGGTCATTTTCCTCCGCTCTCTCTCTTGCGTGCAAGAGAGTATTTCTCCGGGCATTTCTCGTGCGAGGAAAAATGGAAAAGCAAATCAAAAGGACGAAAGAAATTCACGTGCTAAATTTATTTCAATCAACATGCATAGATGCTTAACTACAATGTAAAACATTCCCAATTAGGAAAATTGGGATGTTACAAACCTACCCACCTTAAGATGAATCTCGCCCTCGAGATTCGGGTTGGCTAGAAAACAGGTGCGGGTGGTCTCGACGAAGATCCTCTTCTTGTTCCCAGGTGGCTTCTTCCTCGGTGTGGTGGCTCCACAACACCTTGCAGAACTTGATGATCTTGCTGCGGGTAACTCTGTTGGCAGTCTCAAGAATCCTGACTGGTTTCTCCTCATACGTCATATCACCGTCAAGCTGTATGGCCTCTAGGGGCACTGTATCTCTCAACGGAACATCGGCCATCTCAGCGTGGCATTTCTTCAACTGGGAAACATGGAAGACATCATGAACTCCGGACAATCCTTCTGGCAGTTCCAGTTTGTATGCAACTTTGCCTCTACGTTCAAGAATTTTGTAGGGGCCAATGAAACGAGGTGCTAATTTTCCTTTCACACCGAATCTCTTGGTTCCTCAGAGTGGAGACACCCGAAGATATGCTCGGTCTCCCACTTCGTACGTTACTTCCTTGCGTTTGTTGTCAGCATAACTCTTCTGCCTGGACTGAGCTATCTTGAGTCGGTCACGAATTAGCTTGACCTTCTCTTCAGAATCTCGGATAAGGTCGGGACCAAAAAGTTGTCGGTCTCCAACTCCATCCCACATCAACGGTGTTCTGCACCTCCTTCCGTATAGATCTTCGAAAGGGGCCATCTTCAGACTGGTCTGGTAGCTGTTGTTGTATGAGAACTCGGCATAAGGTAAATTGTCATCCCAACTAGACCCATAGTCTAGTGTGCAAGCTCTCAACGTGTCCTCCAGAATCTGATTAACTCTCTCGGTCTGTCCATCTGTCTGCGGGTGAAAAGTTGTACTGAACTCCAATCTCGTTCCCAAGGTTTCATGTAGTTGGTGCGAAAATTTTGATGTGAACTGAGTCCCTCTATCGGACACAATGCTCTTCGGTACTCCGTGCAGACATACGATCCTTGTCATATATATGTTGGCCAGCTTGGCACTCGTGTAAGTAGTCTTCACCGGGATGAAGTGAGCTACCTTGGTCAAACGATCGACCACAACCCAAATAGAATCATAGCCAGAACGGGTCCTGGGTAATCCTGTGATGAAGTCCATACCAAGGATTTCCCATTTCCACTCGGGTATCAGCAGAGGTTGGAGCAACCCTGCTAGCTTCTGATGCTCGGCTTTTACTCGCTGACAAACATCGCATATTGCTACGAACTCGGCAATATCTTTCTTCTATCCTGTCCACCAGAAACTTTCTTTCAGATCCAGATACGTCGTGGTGTTGCCGGGGTGTATCGAGTACGGGGAATCATGGGCCTCCTGAAGTATCAACTTCCTGAGTTCGGGGTCATTGGGCACATAGATACGATCCTCAAACCATAAAGTTCCGTGTTCATCCTCACGAAAACCTTTAGCCTTCCCGTCTTCCATTTTCTGCTTAATCTCGGTTATCTCCTTGTCTGATTTCTGTGCTTCGCGGATCTTTTCTGTCAAAGTGGACTGAATTTCCAGTGTGGCAACAAATCCTCTTGGAACTATTTCCAATTTGAGCTCTCGGAGGTCATCGACTAACTCCTGGGGTAATCCTCCAGATGTGAGTGTGTTCACATAACTCTTGCGGCTCAACGCATCGGCTACAACATTTGCCTTGCCCGGGTGATTATGCAATCTCATGTCATAGTCCTTGATCAACTCTGGCATCGCCTCTGTCTGAGGTTCAACTCCTTCTGCATGAAGATATATTTCAGGCTCTTGTGATCAGTGTAAACATCACAACTATTTCCGATCAGGAAATGTCTCCAGGTCTTGAGAGCGTGCACTACGGCTGCTAGTTCCAAGTCATGTGTGGCATAATTCAACTCATGAGGTCTGAGTTGTCTGGATGCATAGGCCACAACTTTACCTTCTTGCATGAGCACTCCTCCGAGTCCTTGACGAGAAGTGTCACAGTAAACCTGGAAATCCTTCCAAATGTTCGGCAATATCAGCACTGGGGCTATAACAAGACGTTTCTTCAGCTCTTGAAAACTGGTTTCACATTCCTCAGTCCAAACATACTTGGATTCCTTCTTCAATAACTCTGTCATGGGCTTGGCGATCTTTGAGAAATTCTCAATGAACCTCCGGTAATATCCGGCAAGTCCGAGGAAACTGCGGATCTCCTTGACTGAAGTGGGTGCTACCCATTCGGTGACTGCTGCGACCTTGGCAGTGTCCACTGCTATTCCTTCTCCTGAGATGACGTGTCCAAGGAATCCGACTTCCTTCAACCAAAACTCACATTTGCTAAACTTTGCATATAGCATATGCTCTCGAAGCTTCTCCAGAACTAGACGCAGATGTTCCTTGTGTTCCTCTTCGTTCTTGGAGAATATCAGTATGTCATCGATGAACACCAGGACAAACTTGTCCAAGTATTCCATAAATACCTTATTCATCAGATTCATAAAATATGCCGGAGCATTAGTCAGTCCAAATTACATGACCGTGTACTCATACAAGCCGTACCGAGTGGTGAAGGTTGTCTTGGGTATATCCTGTTCACGAATCTTCAACTGATGATACCCGGATCGAAGATCGATCTTCGAGAATACGCGAGTTCCAAGTAACTGATCAAACAGATCATTGATCATGGCCAAGGGGTACTTGTTCTTGATGGTCACATCGTTCAATGCACGATAATCGACAACCATTCTCAAGGACTTGTCCTTCTTTTCAACCAAGAGCACTGGGGCCCCCAAGGTGAAGAACTTGGGCGAATATACCCTTTGTCCAATAACTCCTTAATTTGCTTCTTGATTTCTATCAAGTCATTTGCGGGCATCCGATAGGGTCTCCTGGATATCGGGGATGTTCCGGGTAATAGCTCAATCAAGAACTCAATCTCTCTATCGGGTGGCATGCTCGCCAATTCCTTCGGAAATACATCTGGGTACTCCTGTACAATCGGTACTTCCTCCTGGACTACTCCCGTGAGAGAGTTTACTCGCTTACTCCGTGTCGGGCGGTGAGACACGTACTTAATCCGCTTCTGCTCCGGAGTGGTGAGCAAAATAGACTTAAGGGCACAATCAATATTCCCTTCATACTTGGCCAACCAATCTATGCCTAGGGTTACATCCAATCCCTGGGATTCTAATACGATGAGGTCGGTGGGAAAATTATGGTTCCCGATGTTGAGACTCAAGGCATGGCATCCTATCCCGGCTGTCATCATGCCTCCTGGGGAACTGACCTTAATAGGTTGGCTGAGGGTTCTAGTTGGAAAACTATACTTTTCCACAACTACCCTTGATATGAATGAATGTGTTGCACCAGAATCAGAAAGTACCAATACTGGACGTGAATTAAGCAAAAACTTACCAACCACAGTATCGGGGTGATCATAGACCTCTTCAACATCAATGTGGTTCACCTGAGCTCGAGGAAAAGGATTGGGCTTCTTTGCTGCAGAGTTGCCGTTGTCGTTTCCATTTCCCTGCTTGTTCTGGGGACATTCAGTGGCATAGTGTCCCGTCTTTTGACACTTGAAGCATGTGACGTGAGTCAGATCCTTCTGAGCTGGAGCTGAATGCTGCTGAGTGCCAGTACCGCCATTCTTGAAGTTGTTGTTGTTGCGGTGGTTCCCATTTCCACCATGGTTGTGGCCTCCATGGTTGTGCACCGGGTGGTTATGCTGAACGTGTCCTCCAAACTTACCGGATCCAGTCTCGGTATTCCCTGAATAGGGGGTGTAGCGAGGCTTCTGCTGAGTGTCGGAGTTGAACTTTCCAACCCCATACTTTCGCTTGCGGTTCTCCATCTGCTGGTGTTTCCCCTCCAAGATGAGGGCCTTATCAACCAGCTCCTCGTAGTTGTTGAAGGTGGCTACAGCCAACTGAATGCTCAGCTCATCGTCGAGTCCTTCCAAGAACTTTTCCTGCTTGGCCGCATCATCGGCCACATCTCCAGGTGCATAACAGGCGAGCATGCTGAATTCATCAACGTACTGGGTCACAGAGCGATTCCCCTGGCGTAAGTTGCGAAACTCACGCTTCTTCGGACTCATTGCACCAGCTGAGACATGTGCGATGGGGAAGGCTTGCTTGAATTGCTCCCAAGTGACTCCAGCAATGGGATAAGTGGTGGTGTAGTTCTCCCACCAAGCAGCTGCAGGGCCTTCAAGTTGATGCGCGGCAAAGCGCACCTTCTCAGCTTCAGAACAACCAGCAATGATAATAAGTTCACGCTCCATCTTGCGGAGCCAATCATCTGCCACAATGGGCTCAATGTTGCTGGAGAAAGTTGGAGGGTTCAACCTCAAGAAACGGGTGAGATTGTCGGCCTGGGGTGGGTGACGGTTGTTGTTATTGTTCTGGTTCTAGATGATCAGCTGCATCAGGGTGTTTTGTTGCTGGATCAACTGGGTGAGTTCCGGCGGAAAGTTGGACTGAGGGGCGCATCTCGGAGGCATCTGATGTTTGTAGAGGGGTGAGATTAGCATAGAACAATGGTCTAAGAGTAATTACACTACCCATATGAATGCAACACACAAGTATCACACCACACATTTTATTCAATACCATCACAAAGGTTCACACGGGGATACAAAATACGATAATCGTAAACATCGTCCTAAAACGTATAACGATAAAGTAAATTTGGTGGTCTAGTCTAAGTGTCCTCCTCAGAAAAGCATGGTGGCGGGTTCTTCGGTGGAGCTTTCTTCATAGTCCTCGTCGTTGCTGATCAAGGGGGCTACGTCTCCTTCGGGATGAAGGTTCTCGCCCATGTCCAGTTCCTCCTCCAGGTATGCAACTCGAGCCTTCTGCTTCTCGATCCGCTCCAGAAAGTCCTTCACCTAAAGTTTATGTTCATAGTGGGCTTCCCGGGCTGCTTCTTCAAGTTCAAACTCGCGGAGTGACAGTTGCTTGATCTTCCTGGCGTCCTTGATCACGTGATGCTCCAGAGTCCCGCTGTGCTTCTCCAAGGTCTGGGCATAAGACAAGAGAGTGTCCTTGGTCTTGCTTGAGATGATTTCTCCGTCTTCGTTTCTCCGGGATACGGTGAATAGGTTTGGAGAAATAGGGCAGCCACTGTATTCTTCCTTGATACGTCCGAGGGCACAATGGATTGCCATGTCCCTTCCGAGAATCCTGTTGGGTGCGATGAACTTGAAATCCATCGGCTCAGTGCGCGGCTGGAATGTCCTTCCGAGAATGTGCACCTCGATCCTGTAGCGTGAATCCTCCGGGTAAGACGAAGTTGGCTTCCCTGTGATAGTTGGCAGAGCAATCCTCAAATCCTTGGTGATCTGCACCAACTCTTTTCCGAACGGCATAGTGGTGTCGGGCTGGCAAAACTCCGTGAACTTAACAGGGATGAAGGTGGCCATCTAAACATTGGAAAATCGGAGAGAAGTCAGAAATGATCAGAAGAGGAAATAGAAGATAGACATAAGAGAAAATAATTTTCTTCCTAAGGCTTTTCCATTCCTAGAGGTTACGCCCTAAGGTCAGCCTATGCTCTGATACCATTTCTGTAGCGACCCGACTCAAGACGAGTCAAGCCTCTAGTGTTTCCGTACCATCCCAAGATCATGCTGGTACACACCCAGTACATAACGTATATATTCAAGAGTTCAATCACACAGCTTTATTAATCGAAATCTCATAAAGAGTACTTTATTACAATAAAGGATTACAATAAAGTGGCTGAAGGCCAACTCATGAGATATCTAACGAAGACTAGCGGAAGCATCAGGTAGACGAGTCCATTCGACTCCAAGGGCATGTCGCTGAGCGTAGATCGTAGCCTCACTCCTGGTCGGAAAAGTACTCTGCAACATGATACGTTGCAGCCGTGTAGGTCAGCATATTGAATATGCCGGCAAGTCATCAAAGAGAGGACTAAAATAATAATCAACTATCTCTACATGCATATTTGGCCGGTGGGGCTAAGTTTTGCATAAAGCCAGTTTTATCCTACAACAAGAGGGGTTGAAAGCAA
>NC_058521.1:287538098-287550598 GCF_904849725.1 Hordeum vulgare subsp. vulgare | reverse complement strand
GCATATTGAATATGTCGGCAAGTCACAAGAGAGGGCTGAAAAGTAATCATCTAAACTATATGCATATATGGCAGGTGGGGGTTATAAGTTTTTAGCGAAAAGCAAGTTTTCTCCTACATCAAGAGAGGGCTAAAAGCAAAATGTTACTACATTGTTGGTTGTTAACGAGATGGTTCCGCCAACCAGTTCTCGTACCCGAGTTGTCAATAATTACCCTCATCAAATATAACTTCAGTTCCTTTGGCTCAAGTTGTCCATGACCGTGGACACGGCTAATCGATTAGGTTTGAGTACTCTGCAGAGTTTTGCACACGTTCCCCACAAGATTTGATCGCCTCCGTGTATGTCCTTGCACTTCAGGGTGTTTGAAGACCGGATGATCAAAACATGGTCTTTCAATGGGTCCCTCTGAATCCTTGTCGGTGCCCATCCATTCCTACCGTTCTTCTACATCTGCTAGCACCGCGTGTCCAGAGTCGCCGCGTTGTCCAACCAAGCCAGAGCCCATAATGACTTGTGGCTGTGCAGGTAAGCCTTGGGTCTTGAAAATATGTGTCTCTCTCTTTGAGCCTGGGTGAAGCTTCCCGCAGGATGTCATGGCCGTCCCCAGCATCCCGGGCATCCATTGGGTTCTCCAGGGAGCCGATCAACCGTCCTTCACCCAGAGTTGCATTGCGTCCAAGGTCTTGAAAATCTTGTCTTAACCGGTCTTGATTAGTTAATCAACCTCGCATCACTCGTGTTATGCACTCAACCGAAATCCCGTCTACTCAAGCATATCAATATGAAATTTGTCGTCCCAGGCCAAGTATCGGGGTTGTTGTGTGCCTACCACATGATACTACAATCTATACTAAAATTTCCAAGTACCTAAGCAGCATGCAATTGGGCATAGGATGGTAGAACTACGATGCATAAAACATAGGTGATAGTATGATCAAAGTGACTTGCTTGGTGATGTTGACGAAGAAGAATTTCTCGAGAAACAACTTGATAGACTACTCGTCACTCTCCGATGAAATCTATATAACAAACATATCATTCACATAAGCACTCATTCTAGCTATCATTCTAACAATCAAAACAAAAGAGAGAGCGAATAAGAATCCAAAAGAAACTTCAAATAAGACTAGGGAGTCTTCTACTACGTCAAACACTAAATAGTTTTTGTCTAACAGAAAATAATAACAAGGAACTAAGATATAAATCTAACTAAGATAAAATAGAGTATTTTTCACAAAACTATTTGAAAGTACTTCCAAACGGGATTTGAAACAGTGGTGAAACCAATTGCAAGTAACTAAGGAACTAGAATTGATTTCGTGAAAACAAATAAAAATAAAATAAAAACTTGTTTGCAAAACTACTGTTTAACTAACATAAACAAAACAATAATGTTTCTGAAATAATAAAGAAAATATTTTAAAACAAAAAAATAGAAAAGGAATTAGCCAAAATCCTAAAAGAGGTGAAACAGAAATTGTTTCACCTGAAACAGTGAGCTAAAATACTCAAACAAATCTGAAATTTTTACCACTGATAAATAAGATCACTAGTGATCAGCACCAAAAGGACTCAAATACAAATCAATTTTTAAACTCCTGGAATAGGCAAAACAAGGTTTAAACTAAATCTGATCTAACTTATATTTGAAAATTTCCAACATAGACAACTTATATGTTTTTAAAAACTACAGGAAATTTGGGAGCTACTGGAAAAAGAATCACTCTCATTGGACTTCAGGATCAAAAGTTATTGGCTAAACAAGACTGGAACTTTTCTGTTTTTGAACTAAACAGAAAAAATAAAACAATTGCTACAGACTACGTGGGAGTCCCTGATTGGCTAAGGGGTGTTTGCTGCATAGACTAAACAGCGGATGGTTGTTGTTGTTGTTGTTTGTCGTGGTTAATGTTGTTGATTTCATTGTTATCCTTGTTATCGTTGTTGTTGTTGTTGTTGTCGGTGTTCTCGTTGTTCTCATCATTGTCGTTGTTGTTGACGTTGTCGTCGTCATCGTTGTTGTTGTTGTTGTTGTTATTGTTGTTGTTGTTGTCGTTGTTGTTGTTGTCGTTGCTTTTGTTGTTGTTGTTGTTGTTGTTGTTATCTAGCGACCCGACTCAACGAGTCAAGCCTCTGGTGTTTCTGTACCATCCCAAGATCATGCTGGTACACACACAGTACATAATGTCTATATTCAAGAGTGCAATCACACAGCTTTATTAATCGAAATCTCATAAAGAGTACTTTATTACAATAAAGTAGTACAATAAAGTGGCTGAAGGCCAACTCATGAGATTATCTAACGAAGACTAAGCGGAAGCATTAGGTAGACGAGTCCATCCGACTCCAAGGGCATCTCGCTGAGCGTAGAACGTAGCCTCACTCCTGGTCGGAAAAGTACTCTGCAACATGATACGTTGCACCCGTGTAGGTCAGCATATTGAATATGCCGGCAAATCATCAAAGAGAGGAGTAAAAATAAATATCAACTATCTGTACATGCATATTTGGCCGGTGGAGCTAAGTTTTGCATAAAGCCAGTTTTATCCTACAACAAAAGGGGTTGAAAGCAAAATATTACTACAATGTTTGTTGTTAACGAGATGGTTCAGCCAACCAGTTCTCGTACCCGAATAGTTGTTAACACCCACATCATTATTAAGTTGTGTCGAGATTTCAGGGGAAATTCAATGCCTTCGGCTCAAGTTGTCCATGACCGTGGACACGGCTAATCGATTAGGTTGAGTACTCTGCAGAGTTTTGCACACGTTCCCCACAAGATTTGATCGCCTCCGGGTTTGTCCTCGCACTTCAGGGTGTTTGAAGACCGGATGATGAAAACATGGTCTTTCAACGGGTCCCTCTGAATCCCTGTCGGTGCCCATCCATTCCTACCGTTCGTCTACATCTGCTAGCACCGCTTTTCCAGAGTCGTCACGTTGTCCAACCAAGCCAGAGCCCATAATGACTTGTGGCTGTGCAGGTAAGCCTTGAGTCTTGAAGTCTCCGTCCGTCTCTTCGAGCCTGGGTGAAGCTTTCCGCAGGATGACATGGCCTCTCCAGCATCCCGGGCATCCACTGGGTTTTCCAGGGAGCCGATCAACCGTCCTTCACCCAGAGTTGCATTACGTCCGAGGTCTTGAAAATCTTGTCTTAGTCCGGTCTTGATTATTATATCAATCTCGCATCACTCGTGGTGTACACTCAACTGATAACCCGTCTACCCAAGCATAGCATTAAGAAATTGTCGTCCCGGGGCCAAGTGTCGGGGTGCTGTGTCCCTACCACATGATACTACTCTTACACTAAAGTTTCCAAGTACCTAGGCAGCATGCAAATTGGGCAAAGAAGGTGATCTACCATGCATTGAAAACATAGGTAAAATAACATGATCAAAGATGACTTGCCTTGATGATAGTTGTCCTGCTCGAGCGTCTCTAAGTAACACGCTTCGCACTCCGGATGATCTACCGATACAAACACAAAGCACACCATAAGCAATTCAATCATGCCACAAGTAAAAATAACATCACATGCAATGATTTGCAAAAGACTACGCAAAAGAATTTATCGCGTGCCGGTATGGCAGAAACTTGTTTCTGTTGAAAACACCAGTAAAAATACTTTACAAATTCTGAAACTTCTACCACAGTAAGATTTTATCACTAGAAAACAGTAGCAAAAAGAATCAACTCAAAATCATTTTTCAAACTCCTGGAATAAGCAAAACAGTGTTTAAACAAAATCTGCTCTAACTTATATTTAAAGAATTCAAACATAGACCAACTATATGTTTTTAAAAACTACAGGAAATTTGTGAGCTATTGGAAAAAGAATCAATGTCATTGGACGTAGGGATAAAAAGTTGTGGCCAAAAAAAAATTGAAAGTTTCTGTTTTTGTAATCTGGACAGAAAATACAATACTACTAGTGCTAACCGGGAGTTACACGTGTCAGGCTACTAGTGGCTGCGGGGCTGTTTGTTGAATGGTTTCGGGCAAACGGCCGAAGACTAGCAAGTCTGTCGGTTAATTCATAAGTGACAAATAAACCTACTGGTTTTTTTGGAATAGACCGAAGAGGTACTAGTGTTCTAATCCTAGCCATTGCATGGAGATCTAAAGGCTAAAAACGAATGCATGCAAACTAGAGAGAGAGAGGGATAGCTACCTGCTGGGCAGAGGGGGTGCACCGGCGAGGGGGAGTTGGCCGGCGAGGGAGAGTTGGTTCCGGGCGGTGGAGACGTCGGGCGGCGGCGGTGAGGTTCCTCCTCCTAGGGGGAGGCGGCGGCGGGGTGACAGAGCTCGGGGGGGGGGGGGGGGGGTCCTCCTGGCGAGGCCGAAGGTGGCCGCCTCGGCTGCTGCTGCTGCTCGGGGTGGCGGCGGCTCGTGGAGGCGGCGGCGGCTCGTGGAGGCGCGGCGCTAGGGTTGGGAACGGGGGCTCAGGGAGGTTGGGATTTATATAGGCCTAGGAGGGGGTGGGCATAAGGAAGGAGGAGAGAGCTTTGGGGAGGGAATCGTGAGGGAGAGGAGCTGCTCGGTTTCGGTCTCTGTAGAGAAGGAAAGAGAGGAGAGGAGGAAGCTTCGGTCGCGGGGGCTTGGGCAGGAGAAGGGGAGGCAAGGCAGGAGAGGGAGTAGGAGAGATAAGGGAGGAGAGGGAGAACTGGGGGAGGTGATCGCGGGAAGAGGGGTCGGTCTCGGTTTCTGCTGGAGAAAATAGGAAAGGGAGGGAGGAAGGAGAAGAAGGGGACGTGGGAGAGAGAGAGTTCGGGTGGGACCCGCAGGTCATAGAGAAAAGGTAGAGGAGGGGGTGTCGGTTGGGAGTTTGATCCCATGGAAAAGGGGAGTTAGGCTCGGCCTGGTAGAGGTAGCCAAGATGGGGGCTTCGGCCCAGGTGGCAAAGCACGCCTAGGGCGGCAGAGGTTAGAAAAATTAAAATCCTTTTCCAAACAGAAAAATATATAAATGCCAAAAGAAAAATATATCCATATATTTATATATGGTGTTATATATCAAAAAAAAAACAGAAGAAGAATCTCTACCCGAATAACATTTTATTAAAGCCAAAATAAAAACTTAAAAAAAATGTTTTTTTTTCAGAAATTCCCAATTTGCTATTTCTTTTTGCAATTATTTTTGCCAAAGAATTTTGGGTTTTCTTTGCTCCAACATTTCAGAAATTCCCGTACCTTGGAGTGTCATTTTCCTCCGCTCTCTCTCTTGCGTGCAAGGGAGTTTTTCTCCGGGCATTTCTCGCGCGAGGAAAAAAATGAAAATGCAATTCGAAAAGACGGAAGATAATTCACGAGCTCAATTTATTTCACTCAATATCCATAGATGCTTAGCTACAATGTTACATGTTACAATTTTGATCAAATCAGATTTATTTATTAGTGCCCAAAAGTGTTCACATCGTTCTAAGCTGATTAAATGTTATATTGAAGTATTTGTATCTTTTGATCCGCTATTTCAAATCTAGTAATTATTTTTTCTACACTCTCATATTGATCTACTATATTCAATAGCATCATTAGTTTCGACCTTTGAACCTTACAAATTTGAGCGATTCAAATTTGTATTCGAACATTGATTTGATCTTATCTTGCAAATCGTACCACCTTTTCAATTGATTCCTTTTACCCCTAAACACTCGTCATATATTTTTGTACATAACCATCGTACTTCAATTCAACTTCTCTTGACCTTTTGAATGCAAATTGAATTCGTACTTCAATTCGCTATAACTTGCGTTGTAGTGCTCCATTTCAAGAAATTCTTTCTACAAATAAATTATTATGTCTTATACTATTTGTCAAACAACATTCATGTTGTTCTCCCAATATTTTTGATCATCTCCCATGGTGTATGCAAGTCGAGCTTATATAGCAATGGTTCCTCGTCCATTAACTCTTTTGCTCTCATTCATGCACCTTCACTTTACAACACACTTAGGACCTTTTTATTAAACCTTAGTACGTTGTTATTTTGCGCCAAGACATGCTTTGTTCTTATGTTCTCTTGGTTCTTCCTTTTTGGCACGAATGTTTATTGAATGCTATTCATTTACGATAGATTGCTCGGAGTGTGGCGAGTTGAATTATCAGGATTTTGAGAGCGACTATCTTCATCAAGTAATACCAGGCAAGTCATTTTGATCATACTATCACCTATGTTTTATGCATCGTAGTTCTACCATCCCATGCCCAATTGCATGCTGCTTAGGTACTTGGAAATTTTAGTATAGATTGTAGTATCATGTGGTAGGCACACAATAACCCCGATACTTGGCCCCCGAACGACAAACTTCATATTGCTATGCTTGAGTAGACGGGATTTTGGTTAAGTGCATAACACGAGTGATGCGAGGTTGATTAACTAATCAAGACCGGTTAAGACAAGATTTTCAAGACCTCGGACGCAATGCAACTCTGGGTGAAGGACGATTGATCGGCTCCCTGGAGAACCCAGTGGATGACCCGGGATGCTGGGGACGGCCATGACATCCCGCGGAAAGCTTCACCCAGGCTCAAAGAGACGGACGGATATTTTCAAGACCCAAGGCTTACCTGCACAGCCACACGTCATTATGGGCTCTGGCTTGGTTGGACAACGCGGCGACTCTGGACAGGCGGTGCTAGCAGATGTAGAAGAACAGTAGGAATGGATGGGCACCGACAGGGATTCAGAGGGACCCTTGAAAGACCATGTTTTGATCATCCGGTCTTCAAACACCCTGAAGTGCGAGGACATACTCGGAGGCGATCAAATCTTGTGGGGAACGTGTGCAAAACTCTGCAGAGTACTCAAAACCTAATCGATTAGCCGTGTCCACGGTCATGGACCATTTGAGCCAAAGGAACCGAAGTTATCTGGATTTCTCAACACCATTAAATATATTTGATGAGGGTAATTAATGACAACTCGGGTACGAGAATTGGTTGGCGGAACCATCTCGTTAACAACCAACAAATTAGTAACATTTTGCTTTTAGCCCTCTCTTGTTGTAGGAGAAAAATTTTCTTTACGCTAAAGCTTACAACCCCACATGCCATATATGCATATAGTATAGATGATATTTTACCCCCTCTCATATGTGACTTGCCAGCATATTCAATATGCTGACCTACACGGCTGCAACGTCTTATGTTGTAGATATTTTCTTCGACGAGTAAGAGTACGATTCCGGGTTACGGTCCGCACTCAACTTGCCGTTGGTGCTTATTGGGACTCCGCTCCCTTGAGTGCTTCCGCTGAGATATTTAAGGTATCTATCAGTTTTACGCTTTTTACATGTGATTGCACTTTGATACATACATTGAGGTACTGTGTGTGCCAGCATACTGATCCAGGGATGGCACAGAAACACAGAGACTTGACTCGTTTTGAGTCGGGTCGCTACAGAAATGGTATCAGAGCACATGTTGACTGTAGGACGTGACCCTAGAAACTGGAAACTTCTTAGGATAGGATCTCTCAATAATCTTATTTCCAAGAACATCCTTCACTTCTCATCTCTTCTGATTTCATCAAATGTTCTCCCTCACCTCCAATAGTTAGACAATACCCTTACCCCTTTGACCTCATGAAGAATCAATGGAGTTCTACTTCAAAGTAAAGAGGATTTCATCATGCATTTGAAGAATTGAAGTTGCGCCAATTGAAGACTCTCAGGACCCGAAGAATTCGAAGACCGTGAAGCGTTCAAATGTTTATATGACCATTAGAAGTCCAAACCCCTTTTATGTACCACGTTAGATACGATGATTTGTGAGCCGTCATTGGTGTGTGTTTTTCGACAGCCACAAATAAAACCTATTCTCAAAAATATTGTTTGTATTGTGTGTATCTCCCTCTCTTACCCGTCTCATCCCCAAAACCTCAACCCTACCAGATGGAGTATGAAGCTGGACTTGTAGTCTCTGGACCAATGACCCAAGTGGAGGCCGAAATATGGATTCAGAACATGGAGAACCACTTCGGGAGCAACTTGATCTCAAGGAAGTATGAAGTGGAACACGCTCTTCAGTACTTTACAAAAAGTGCTCCAATCTGGTGGAAAATGCATCATGCCATACAAGGATTTAGTGGAGCAGAAACCTGGGACGAATTCAAGAAGACTCTGTTAAGATCCCGTCTCATTCGGAAGTGCTATGATAATCCGAAGGAGAAGACTTGTGCATGCAAGATCTATGGAGAAATAGGACACACCCAGGAAGAACAGAAGGATGGATGCCCTCATTGTGAAGAAAATCACCCAGCTGAGGAATGCCCAACTAGTCAGGTGACTTGTTTCTTGTGTGAAGGAACCACCGACTACCCAACGACGTGTCACATTTACCCCAAGTATGCCTAAAACCCACAGACCCCGGGACTAACAAGGACCAAGTACTATCTTTTTGGAGAAGGAAACATGGATCAGCAAACGTTTTCTTAGGAGCATATGAAAACCCGAGAGTTGTGAAGATACGATAGATGTTTATTTGAGCTTGCAGAACCAAAGGATTATCCGAACTTCGTTCGTGGACAAGAGATATTCTGCAATGCTTGTGAGGATGCCCAAGTGTTAGAATACGAGATTCACTAAGCCTTAAACAAGGTAATGATTTCAGTGCGACATGGCTTGGCCACCATGACGACTTAGTATTATCATTCTCTTGCTATTTGGAATGGTAAATCTGAGAGACTTACCCATAGTGAAAGACGACGTTCTTTGAAGCTTTTGTTTAAGCCTTAGAATGGTATGTGAAAACCCCATGTACATGGCAATCGTTGTCACGCATCGGACATTTTACGCTGAGGGTGAAGCCAAGACCCTTCTCTCTGCAGGGTAACCACAAATGGTAGACCACCATGTGAATTATCGACATGTTATTTAGAATGGTCACGAGACTTGTCAGTTAAGAAGACCCAGTGACGGAAGAATCTTATATCAACAGAAGAACCCTCGATTTTCATGGAAACATTATGAATATAATGGAAGAACTTCACCAAAGAAGTTACCATGAAGAATGTGACGAGCGAGATGCCAAGACCGCAGAGGATTGTTAAAAATTTGAGCGACCGGTAACTCTCATTTTAAGTGTGGTAGCATCCCACTTTTCCGGAAGTTGGATTTGTTAGAAGACACCCAAACCTTAACCTTTTCTTTCTAGCCTCTTCGAATCTCGAGGACGACATTCATTTTAAGTGTGGTAGTTTGTAACATCCCAAAATTATAAATTTTGGAATGTTAATATAATTATTAGATTGATTGTTTGTTTGTTTGAGTGATTGAAACTTGAGTGGAATTTGAAACTTCTCAAAAAAAATGAGAGGGAATAAAATGACTTCCCAAAATTTTCTTTTTTGAATCCATTTTCAATTTTTGAGTTTGAATATTTTCAAAAGACTTTGATTAAAAAAAATCAAACGAGAGGAGGAAAATGACCCTCCAAAATCAGCGACTATGTCTTGATTCAAATTTTAAGTATTTGCAATTTATTTGAAATTCAAATTCCTTTTCATTTTAAAGTTATTATAAAAAAAATAATTTTTTTTAAAAGTATTTTTTTTGGTTTTGAAAATATGTTCATGTTTTAGAAATTTTTATTCTGAAAATTTTGATATATAATATGTCTATCTAAAATGTTCTCTCTTTTTCATTTATACGTTTTTCTTCTTTGTTTAAAAAAAAATTGTTCGTTCGCAAAAAAAAAACAAAAAAAACAAAAACAAAGCGCGCCGAGGCCAACCAGCCCAACCATGTGCACGTGTTGTGCGGTGGCCGATTCCTTTGGCCCATGAGGCACCTTTTTACTTTTTTTTTCTAGTTTCCCTACATTACGTATATATTTAGTCCCACTTCGCCTAACTATGGACCATTAGACCTCCCTTCCACCTATAAATATAGACCCATAAGAGCATCCAAAAATCATCAATTTCGGGTTAAATCAATCTTTTGGTTTAACTAGATTTATTAAATAAAAATATTTTTTCTTCTCTTCGGCGGGATTTCTCGAAGTCGTCTCCTCATTGGAATTAATTCTTACTCTGCATTCTAAAGATATTTCTCTTCGTATTTTTTTTATACTCCCATAGTTTATTATTTCTAGACTAGTATTCCTACACTAGTATATGGTAGTGTAATTAGATATATTAATTAGTCTTCGTATTTACACATTAGTACTAGAATTCTTTTAGACATAGCACTTTTCTTCCGTAAAACAGCTTGGCCCTGATTTTTCAAATAGCCATAACTTTTTACTCGTTTATCCGAATTAGATGAAACCAACGCCTAGAGTTTCATCTTGATCCCACCTATCCGATGAACCTATCACATCAACTTTTTTTGAAATTTTCAAATTTCGAAATTTGTTCATATTCATATTCAAACTTCTTTTGATCATATCTTTTTATCCGTAGCTCCGTTTTAGATAAATCCAATTGCGTCGGATTCGTATCAAAGTAATCTTCCCGTTTGTATCATTAGTTTTAACTTTTAAACTTATAATTTTGATCAAATATGATTTATTTATTAGTGCCCAAAAGTGTTCACATCGTTCTAAGTCGATTAAATGTTATATTGAAGTATTTGTATCTTTTGATCCACTATTTCAAATCAAGTGATTCTTTTTTCCACACGCTCATATTGATCTACTATATTCAATAGCATCACTAGTTTCGACCTTTGAACCTTACAATTTGAGCGGTTCAAATTTGTATTCGAACATTCATTTGATCTTATCTTGCAAATCGTACCACCTTTTCAATTGATTCCTTTTACCCCTAAACACTCATGTCATATATTTTTGTACATAACCATCGTACTTCAGTTCAACTTTTCTTGACCTTTTGATTGCAAATTCAATTCATACTTCAATTCGCTATAACTTGCATTGTAGTGCTCCATTTCAAGAAATTCTTTCTACAAATAAATTCTTATGTCTTATACTATTTGTCAAACAACATTCATGTTGTTCTCCCAATATTTTTGATCATCTCCCATAGTGTATGCAAGTCGGGCTTATATAGCAATGGTTCCTCGTCCATTAATTCTTTTGATCTCATTCATGCACCTTCACTTTACAACACACTTAGGACCTTTTTATTAAACCTTAGTACGTTGTTATTTTGCACCAAGACATGCTTTGTTCTTATGTTCTCTTGGTTCTTCCTTTTTGGCACGAATGTTTATTGAATGCTATTCCTTTACGATAGATTGCTCGGAGTGTGGCGAGTAGAATTATCCGGATTTTGAGAGCGACTATCTTGATCAAGTAATACCAGGCAAGTCATTTTGATCATACTATCACCTATGTTTTATGCATCGTAGTTCTACCATCCCATGCCCAATTGCATGCTGCTTAGGTACTTGGAAATTTTAGTATAGATTGTAGTATCATGTGGTAGGCACACAACAACCCCGATACTTGGCCCCCGAACGACAAACTTCATATTGCTATGCTTGAGTAGACGGGATTTTGGTTAAGTGCATAACACGAGTGATGCGAGGTTGATTAAATAATCAAGACCGGTTAAGACAAGATTTTCAAGACCTCGGACGCAATGCAACTCTGGGTGAAGGATGGTTGATCGGCTCCCTGGAGAACCCAGTGGATGACCCGGGATGCTGGGGACGGCCATGACATCCTGCGGAAAGCTTCACCCAGGCTCAAAGAGACGGATGGATATTTTCAAGACTCAAGGCTTACCTGCACAGCCACAAGTCATTATGGGCTCTGGCTTGGTTGGACAACGCGGCGACTCTGCACAGGCGGTGCTAGCAGATGTAGAAGAACGGTAGGACTGGATGGGCACCGACAGGGATTCAGAAGGACCCGTTGAAAGACCATGTTTTGATCATCCGGTCTTCAAACACCCAGAAGTGCGAGGACATACACGGAAGCGATCAAATCTTGTGGGGAACGTGTGCAAAACACTGCAGAGTACTCAAACCTAATCGATTAGCCGTGTCCACGGTCATGGACAACTTGAGCCAAAGGAACTGAAGTGATCTGAAATTCTCAACGCCATTAAATATATTTGATGAGGGTAATTATTGACAACTCGGGTACGAGATTTGGTTGGCGAAACCATCTCGTTAACAACAAACAACGTAGTAACATTTTGCTTTTAAGCCTCTCTTGATGTAGGAGAAAACTTGCTTTTCACTAAAAACTTATAGCCCCACCTGCCGTATATGCATATAGTATAGTTGATTACTTTTCACTCCTCTCATATGTGACTTGCCGGCATATTTAATATGCTGACCTACACGGCTGCAACGGCTTATGTTGCAGATATTTTTCTTCGACGAGTAAGAGTACGATTCAGGGTTACGGTCTACACTAAACTTGTCGTTGGTGTTTATTGGGACTCTACTCCCTTGACTACTTCCGCTGAAATAATTAAGGTATATATCTGTTTTACGCTATTTACATGTGATTGCACTTTGATATATACATTGATGTACTGTGTGTGCTAGCATACTGATCCAGGGATGGCACAGAAACACAGAGG
>NC_058521.1:287498098-287528098 GCF_904849725.1 Hordeum vulgare subsp. vulgare | reverse complement strand
GAAAGGGTGGATTTGAAACCTAATAAAAGATTTTCCATATGGATTTTTTTTATTTTCATATTAGATCTTATTGCCATTTCAAACCTTAATTGGAGTCATAGATGAGAGGAGGAACATGACCCTCCAAACCAGGGGAAATTATTTGAAGTATTTGAACCATAAAACTCCAGGGTTTATTTGAAAAATATTTGCAAAAAGAAATAAAGCATTTAGGGGATTTTCTGAAAACATTTTATTTAAAAGTTGTTATTTTGGCCGTGGAAAAATGTCCATTAGTTAGATTTTATTTTTCTGATAATTTTAGTATATAGAAACTCTATATTCCCAATTTATTTAGTTTCCCTTTTATCGTTTACTTTCCGGTTTTGGAAAATGGGAAATAAATCACATTATTTGGAAACTTTTGCTGGCCCATTATTGCAAAAACCGGATTCGGCCCATCCCCGTCGTCTCCTTACTCCACCTTTCCTTCTCTGCCATGGCCACGCTACTAGGGAAGCTTCCTCCTGATTTTTTCTTCGGGGTTCGCAAGATTCCTACCCTCCGTGCGCCTCCCTCGCCCCTATGAAGGATCCCCTCGCCCTCCTCGTTCCGTTCTCCTAGAGAACTCCTCCCCTCCTAACCTGAAGCCACCACGCCACACCCCGCTGGTTCCCTGCATCAGGACGAGCTCTGCAGGAGCTACACCACCCCGTCGCCCTCCCTGCAGGTCCCTCCCCTCCCTGCCGAGCCACACCTACCCCCAGCGTCCCCCTACACCACCCCATCGCCCTGCAGCCCGCCCCGCCCCCCCGTCGAGCACGTGCCAAGAAAGCCTCGCCGACCCCCCTTCGCCCCCTGCTCGACCAGGACCCCCCCATGACCTCGCCCCCTCTACCCCAAGCGCCGGTACCCTCCTCCGCCACCCCACCCCCGCCGGCGACCCCTTCCCCACGTCGGGGCTCCCCCCCCCCACGTCGGCCATCGTCGGAGCATCCCTGCTCTGTCCAGCCAAGGGAGGTAACTCCTCTCTTTTTTTTTCTTTTGTTTGTCTTGTTTTTTTGTGTAGTTTTGTTTACCTTTAGATCTAGATCCAACGGTGCCCAATTAAAATAACATACCTCTTCGGTTCTTTTAAAAGAACCAGCGGTTTATTTTTATTTAGTTAGTTAGCCGAAGTGGTTTGGTTAGTTTGCGGCCGCCATCTACATAGCCAAAAACGCGCACGCCCCTAGCCAATCAGATGTTGCCACATCACCGTTTTTGTTTTTATTTTACATCTGTAATAGAATTAGTTCTATTTTTGTTTTCTCTATATCTTTTAATCTAGAAGTCCAATGAAGCTGATTCTTTTTGCGCTCGATCACAATCTTTTAATATATAATTTGCCTATGTTTGGATTTATAATATTTGAATTAGATCAGATATTATTTAAATCTTATTTTGCTTATTCTGGGAGTTTAAAAATAGCTTTTAATTTGATTCTTTTTGCTACTGATCCCTAGTGACTTTATTTATCAGTGGGTAAAGTTTCAGAATTTGTGCAATATTTTAACTTATCATTTCATGTAAAACAGATTCCGTTATAGTTCTTTTGGGATTATGTGGGGACCCCGATCCTAGGTCATAAGAACCTAGACTGTAACACATCACATCACTTTGCGGCCTCACGCACGGTAAACTCCACGGCCGCCACCTTACCTTGGCCGGGACTGTTTGCGTCTTTTGGCTCACGTATATGAATGTGTCGCTAGCGTTCAAACGGCAAGAACCCGGGCCGACATGACTAGTTATAAACCCAAGCGGTACATCCGTACAGGGACAGGCATACATAACCCAGCAAAGCAGGTGTCGGTCATCAGCGTGTGTAGACGAGTCGTAGCAAGCTACAAGGACTCCATTACACCGCATGACATTTCCCCGAGGGGACAGACACAACAGCAAAGAAGGATACATGCCGGTCAATCAATGTGTTCCGAGCAGTAGCAAACTACCAAGGCTCGATGGAATCACAAAGAGGCATTGACCTGTAAAGAGTACTACTAAAGGCAAACAACTAGGTGTCGAATCCCACACATATAATGCATTTCAAACATACACACATGATGCACGATATGTGTAGATACAACATGGCATCACAACATAACTCTATGACTCAAGCATTTATTAAAGACTCATAAGAGTCAACATAGTATGATATTACAAACACGGGTCTCGTGACCCGACACTCAAGTCATACAAACCACAAGCGGAAGCAAATCATGTCTGGGTACAGACATCTACTAAAAGTGGCTGGAAGAGCCTAAAAGCTACTACGACCCTACCAAAGGAGCCAGACCTCTGTCTGGGATTCCCAAGCTATTCCGGTCAACATCGAACACATCCGTAGAACCTTTTAATGAGTCTAAGTCTTCTCTTGAAAAACATAAATAAAGCAACCGTGAGTACAAAGGTACTCAGCAAGTCTTACATCAGAAATACCTACATATGCATCATGTTTCAATGAAAGGATTGTGGGGTTTGATTGCAGCAAGCCAGCTTTGACTCTTGGCTAACCTGTACTACGACTACAAGTTCTTTCTTTGAGGTGGGATAGCGCACACAAGTCCACATATTCACCATTTCAATACACCACTATGGATCCACTCTTGTCTCCCTACGAGAAGGCCTTCCATAGCACTCACACTTATCTTGCATGTTTTAGAGTATCCATTTAAGTTGTCTATGTACTACGTAATGTTTCCAAGTAGTCCATATCCGAGGACGCGACTATTCAAACAGATTGAATCACCCTGCAGGGGTATACTTCTTCACACATGCTCTCACCACTTAGCACCATATGCACCTCATGCATCTCGGTAGCCTTCAAGCGGAAGCACTGGCGTGCGTGTCCGGCCGAGGTTTCCTCTACGACCCCAAACGATGTGCGCAGGGTTCCCAAGCCCACCATCCGGGTGCCACTTGGTACACCGTGCCACTGTGTATGTACCGTAGTGAAGCCTACCCTGTCGGGCCGAGCTAAACATGGCCGCCAACACTTTTCCTACAAACACCAGGAACTAAATGCAACTCCGGGACAGAGATCTAGGCGATTAATAAGACGAGAGGGTCAATTAAGTATCCCAATGTGTGGTACTATCTTGTCTTGGATAACACACACAGAACTCAGTTCTTAAGGACGGTCCAAATGAGACAACCCACCATGTACTCCTACATGGCCTCTCATCGCTACCTTTACCAAATCAGATTCACACCTTTACTCTCACACTGTAGAACATGATCACAACCATTCTGATTCATCATCCAGATGGATCAGACCCGACACGACTCTAAGCATAGCAGGCATTGTAAACAACCAGGGATGAGTAAGCACATCAAGGCTCAAGCACTTGCTACTCATGCTAAATGGTTTCAACTATTTACAGTGACAAAATTAGGTCATGCAAAGGAATGGGTTCAACTACCGATAACATGTACACTTGAATCGTGTTTGTCCTAATGCAGTACAAGAGAGCAGGAGCGAGAGAGTGGGTTTATTTCAATATGCTCAAGGAGGTTTGCTTGCCTGACACGTCTGAATATAGCAATGAGTCTTCATCAATGTCAATGATCACATTGTCGGAAACGTCGTCTACAGGGAGGGAACAACACCGGCAAACAAGAAAGGAACAACAGTCACTTCACGGAAATGCAACACTATGATGCATGCTCAAGACATGAAATGAAAGGTGGCAGGGCTAATGTGGCTATCATTTCGTAAGTTGAAGTTGGGTTGAATCAGGATCCAAGCATCACTTCAAGCCGGGTATCTTTCCAAGCATCACTCCGAGGCTCCCGGGCCCGATTCCAGTGGCGATGAGGAGCAGGGCGACGCGGCGGTCCTTATGGGCTTTTCGGAGAGGCGAGGGGAGGCCGAAGGCTGCGGCTGCGACTGACGGCGGCTTGTTCATGGCGGCTCGGTCGTGGCGAGCTGAGGCGAGGAGGAGAGCAAGGGAGGGAATGGGGAGGCTGGCTCGATGGGGACGGCTCTCCCGAGCCTATCCTAGCCACCAGGTCGGCGGGGAGGCCAGACAGGTAGGAGGCGTGGCGCCCCTGGCCATGTGCCGTGGAAAGCTTCTCCTCTGCCTTCTGGCAGGAGGAAGAAGACGCCTGAGCCCTTGGTGGGCTGGGCCAGGCGATAGGTAAGCCCCTTTTTTTCTTTTCTTTTCTTTTCTTTCTGTTTTCTATTTGCTAACATTTGTGTTGATTTGAAAATAAATCCAAATCATTTCGCAAAGTCCTTACAATATGTTTATGTGGCATAAATATAATTGTCCAATACAACATAACAGTTTCAGTATTTATAAAGCTATATTATATATATATATAATATAATTCCATTCGAAATAGTTGTTTGATTAAATCAAAAATCCAATATAAGAAGTTTTTGTGATCCAAAATATTGGTTGACATTTTTATTTCAGCCCAATATTTTATTGGAAAATCAGGGACATTTCCTTGAATCAATTTGAAGCAATATTTATGTTGCTTGTTTGAAAAAAAAATTAGATGATAAGGCTTGATCACTCCCTATTTCATTTCCAAAAGAAAAAAAAATAGGAATGCATGCATGAGATGCAATGACAAACAATTCTAGCTCTCGGGCTGTGACAGATTATGACTATTTACTTTTCTATAATTGTTTTTAAATTAGTTTTTTTATATTTGAGAAAGTTTATATTTTGTTTTCTGTTAGTTAACAATAGGTTTTCAACAAAAGCAAAATTTTATTTTTATTTGTCATCATGAAATCAATTCTAGTTCTCTAATAACTTGCAATTGATTTCCCTACTAGTTTAACTCCCATTTAAAAATACTTTCAAATAGTTTTATGAAAAATACTTTATTTTATCTTAGTTAAATTTATATTTTATTCTCTGTTATTTTACTATTTTAGTGTTTTATTTTTCAGTTAGAACAAAAACTATTTAGTGTTTGTTGTAGTAGAAGACTCCTTAGTTTTCTTTGAAGTTTCCTTTGGATTCTTATTCGCTCCATCTTATTGATTTTGATTGCAACAACTTTTATTGTTGTTTGTTATTTGATTGCTAGAATGATTGCTAGTGCGAGTGCTTATGTGAATACTATGTTTTCTTATATATATTTTATCGAAGAGTGACGAATAGTTCTATCAAGTTATTTCATGAGAACGGTAATTCTTCTTCATCAACCTCACCAGGCAAGTCACGTTGATCATATTTTACCTATATTTTATATGCATTGTAGTTCTACCTTTCTTCACCCAATTGCATGCAAAGTAGGTACTTGGAAATTTTGGATCTTGATGTAGTATCTTGTGGTAGGCACCCACCCCCTTGTTACCTTGGCCGGGACGTTATTATGCTATGCTCCTAGTCGACGGGGTTTGGTTGAGTGTTTACCATGAGTGTTGTGAGAAATTAATAATCAAGACCTGAAGACTCCAAGACTTGCAAGACCTCAGAACGAAATATACCTCTAGGTGAAGGACGGTTTAGATGGGCTCCCTGGAGAAACCTGTGGACGACCTGGGATCCATGGGGAAGCGCCATGACATCTTGCGGAAAGCTTCACCCAGGCTCAAAGAGACGGACGGATATTTTCAAGACCCAAGGCTTACCTGCACAGCAACAAGTCATTATGGGCTTTGGCTTGGTTCGACAACGTGGCGACTCTGGACATGCGGTGCTAGCAGATGTAGAAGAACGATAGGATTGGATGGGCACCGACAGGGGCTCAGAGGGACCTGTTGAAAGACCATGTTCTGATCATCCAGTCTTCAAACACCATGAAGTGCGAGGACATACACGGAGGCGATCAAATCTTGTGGGGAACGTGTGCAAAACTCTGCAGAGTACTCAAACCTAATGTAGCGACCCGACTCAAGACGAGTCAAGCCTCTGTGTTTCTGTGCCATCCCTGGATCAGTATGCTGGCACACACAGTACATCAATGTATATATCAAAGTGCAATCACATGTAAATAGCGTAAAACGGATATATACCTTAAATATTTCAGCGGAAGCAGTCAAGGGAGTGGAGTCCCAATAAACACCAACGGCAAGTTGAGTGTAGACCGTAACCCTGAATCGTACTCTTACTCGTCGAAGAAAAATATCTGGAACATAAGACGTTGCAGCCGTGTAGGTCAGCATATTGAATATGCCGGCAAGTCACATAAGAGAGGGGTGAAAAGGAATTATCTATACTATATGCATATATGGCAGGTGGGGCTATAAGTTTTTAGCGTAAAGCAAATTTTCTCCTACATCAAGAGGGGGCTAAAAGCAAAATATTACTACAAAAGTTGGTTGTTAACGAGATGGTTCCGCCAACCAGTTCTCATACCCGAGTTGTCAATAATTACCCTCATCAAATATATATAATGGTGTTGAGAAATCCAGATAACTTCAGTTCCTTTGGCTCAAGTTGTCCATGACCGTGGACACGGCTAATCGATTAGGTTTGAGTACTCTGCAGAGTTTTGCACACGTTCCCTACAAGATTTGATCGCCTCCATGTATATCCTCGCACTTCAGGGTGTTTGAAGACCGGATGATCAAAACATGGTTTTTCAACGGGTCCCTCTCAATCCCTGTCGGTGCCCATCCATTCCTACCGTTCGTCTAAATCTGCTAGCACCGCCTGTCCAGAGTCGCCTAGTTGTCGAACCAAGCCAGAGCCCATAATGACTTGTGGCTATGCAGGTAAGCCTTGGGTCTTGAAAATATCCGTCCGTCTCTTTGAGCCTGGGTGAAGCTTTCCGTAGGATGCCATGGCCGTCTCCAGCATCCCGGGCATCCACTGGGTTTTCCAGGGAGCCGATCAACCGTCCTTCACCCAGTGTTGCATTGCGTCCAAGGTCTTGAAAATCTTGTCTTAGTCCGGTCTTGATTATTATATCAACCTCGCATCACTCGTGGTATACACTCAACCGATAACCCGTCTACTCAAGCATAGCATTAAGAAATTGTCGTCCCGGGGCCAAGTATCGGGGTTGTGTTCCTACCACATGATACTACAACTTACTCTAAAGTTTCCAAGTACCTAGGCAGCATGCAATTGGGCATAGGATGGTAGAACTACAATGCATAAAACATGGGTGATAGTATGATCAAAGTGACTTGCCTTGATGATAGTTGTCCTGCTCGAGCGTCTCTAAGTAACACGCTTCGGACTCCGGATGATCTACCGATACAAACACAAAGCACACCATAAACAATTCAATCATGCCACAAGTAAAAATAACATCAGATGCAATGATTTGCTAAAGACTACGCAAAAGAATTCAACGCGCGCTGGTATGGCAGAAACTTGTTTCTGTTGAAAACACCAGTAAAATACTTTAAAATTTTGGAAACTTCTACCACAGTAAGATTTTATCACTAGAAAGCAGCAGCAAAAAGAATCAACTCAAAATAATTTTTCAAATTCCTGGAATAGGCAAAACAAGGTTTAAACTAAATCTGCTCTAACTTATATTTACAAATTTCAAATATAGACACCTTATATGTTTCTAAAAACTACAGGAAATTTGTGTGCTACTGGAAAAAGAATCAATGTCATTGGACTTAGGGATAAAAAGTTGTGGCCAAAACAAAATTGAAAGTTTCTGTTTTTCGTGAGTAGGCAGAAAAATATGGGGCTAACTAGTATTAGAAGAGGGTACACGTGGCCTGTTGCTAGTGGCTGGGAGGGGTGTTTGTTGGAACGCTTCGGGCAAACGGCCGAAGCTAAGCAAGTTCGCTGGTTAAAAATTAAGTGACAAAAAAAACCTACTGGTTTTTCATATTAGACCGAAGGGGTATGAAAGATCTAATCTAGGCCCTCTATCTAATATCTAACGGCTAAGAAAAGAAAAGACATGAAATACAGAGAGAGGAGGGAGCTACCTTGCTGGGAAGTGAGTTGCACCGGCGATGGAGGGTTGGACGGCGAGGGAGGGGGCTCCGGGGCGGTGGAGGGTTTCGGGGAAGGTGGCGGCGGTGCTCCTCCTCCGCGGGGGGAGGCGCTCGGGGAGAGGGGGCTCCGGGGGGTGGCTCCCAGGGCGAGGCCGAGGGGTGGCGGCCTCGGGCTCCGGCGAGCAGCTCGTGGCGGCGGCGGCGGCTGCTAGGGTTGGGAACGGGGTGGCCGAGGGGGGGCTTATATAGGCTAGGTGGGGGTGGTACTATGGAAGGAGAGGGAGGCAGTAGGGAAAGAAATCGCTGGTGGTGGTGCGGCTCGGTTTGGTCTGCAGAGGAAAGGAAAGAGAGGGAGGAGGAAGAAGAAAGGTGATGTGGGGAGAGGGGGCTCGGGAAGGAGGTGGTCCACGGGCAGAGAGAGGAGGGAGGGAGAGTTAATGGAGGAGAGGGAGTACTCGGAAGGAAATCGTGGCTGGAGGTGGTGCGGTCTCGGGTGAGCAGAGAAATAAGGAAGGAGAGGAGAGAGAGGAAGGAAGGAGACGTGGGGAGCTAGGTGTCTGCCAGGGGGCCCACTGGTTAGAGAGAGGGGGTAGAGGGGGGTCGGTTTGATCCTAGGTAAGGTGGGGATTCGGCCCAGGTGGCTAAGTTGCGCCCACGGCGGCGGTGGAAAAAAAATAATCCTTCCTAATTCTAAGTTTTTCCCAAGACAGAAAATAAAAACTAAATAAAACGAAATAAATCAAAATATCCATATATGGTATTATATATCAAAAAAATCAGAAAAAGAATCTCTACCCGAATAACATTTTCTTAAAGCCAAAATAAAAACTTTTTAAAAATGTTTTTTTTTCACAAATTCACTAAATTGCTTTATTTCTCTTTGCAATTATTTTTGCAAAAGAACTCTGGGTTTTCTTGGCTCAAATATTTCAAGAATTGCCCGCACTTTTGGAGGGTCATTTTCCTCCGCTCTCTCTCTTGCGTGCAAGCGAGTTTTCTCCGGACATTTCTCACACGATGGAAATGCAAAGCAAAAGACGAAAGAAGTTCCCGGCATTTCTTCCACGAGGAAAACGAATGGAAATGCGAAAGAATTCAAATGCAAATATCTCCGTTCAAATTCTTTATAGTTGAAGAAGTCATGTCATCTTCTCTCATTGCTTTTAAAAGCCTTAATTTGAATTCACCGGAGAAGGGGAAAGTCATCTTATTCCCTCTCATTCAAAAGTTTCGAAAAGTTTCAAATTTCACACAAGTTTCAGTCACTTAGCAAGCAAACAAATAATCAATCTAATAATTATATTAACATTCCAAAATTTATAATTTTGGGATGTTACAAACTACCACACTTAAAATGAATCTCGTCCTCGAGATTCGAAGAGGCTAGAAAGAAAGGTTAGGTTTGGGGGTCTTCTAACAAATCCAACTTCCGGCAAAGTGGCATGCTACCACACTTAAAATGAGAGATACTGGTCCCTTAAGATTTTAACAACCCTCTGGGGTTTTGGCATCTGACTCCTCACAGTCCTCATATCTTCCGTTATAATCATAACGTCTCCATCAAAAACGAGGGCTCTTCCGTTGATATAAGCTTCTTCCGTTACTGGGTCTTCCTTAACTGACAGTCTCGTGATCAATTCTAACTAACCTATCGATGATTCTCATGGTGGTCTACCATTTGTGGCTATCCTTGCAGAGAGAGGGGTCTTGTCTTCATTCTCACCGTAAAATTTCCTACTTGTGACAACAAATGCCATGTACATGGGCTTTCATCATACCATTCTAAGGCTTAAACAGAAGCCTCAAAGAATGTCTTCTCTCACTATGGGTAAGTCTCTCAGATTTACCATTCCGAATAGCAAGATAAATGATAAGAGTAAGTCGTCATGGTGATCAATCCATTTCGCACCCAAATCATTTCTCTGTATAAGGTTTAGCGAATCTTGCATTCTAACACTTGGGCATCCTCACAAGCGTTGCAGAATTTCTCTTGTCCACAAACGAAGTTCGGATAATCCATTGGTTCTGCAAGCTGAACGAAACATCTATCGTATCTCAACAACTCTGAGGTTTTCGTATGCTCCTAAGAAAACGTTTGCCGATCCATCATAGCTTCTTTCATAAATCATATGCATTTCATAAGCAATCGTTTATTACATCCTTAATTTCTTATCAAAAACTCCAATTCGAAAGTACTCTATTACAAATGCTGCCATCCATATTGTTCGGTATGGTCGAGCATTTCTGCCAACTTTATTCATCTGCCTCTCTTGGAGGTACATTAGTTCCACTGGAACTTTCCGATGTGCTCCTTGAAATCATCCATCTTTTGCTTCATCATGGTGGTCATGAGCTTCATCTCCATCATCTCCGCACGTACTTCACTCAGGTATTCCTGGGTATGACGGAGTCTTGCTTCAATTATTTCTCCAATCTGACGTATGGCTTCCATGGCAGCTTCACGAACAACATAAAAAAAGGTTGCTCGTGGTACACGTGAGATGAAAAAGTATTGCCCCATAGTCTTTGGACAAACTCCTTTCACATGGTGGAGGTGTACTTCCACGTACCAAAGTTCCACTCCATTATCCACAAATGGGTAGCCTTTGTATACTGCATCTCCTTCAAGATGAATGTGCTTCATCATGTCCTTCAGGATTTGCGGGTAATCATGATCACTGGTCAGGGTCATGATCGTTTCGGGTCCCTTGAGGAATGACTCGTAGAGAGTTGTCATCTGCAGGTGCCAGTAAATAGGTACTCAGAGGAATGTATATGTCTCCCTGATAGTTATGGCACAATCCTACTCAATGGATCATGTGGGTTTACCGATTACTACCACAATTAAATGAATTATACTCATGCCTGCATAGAGCATATTTTCTCATATCCTCATAATTGTTCAGAGATCTTTGCTCGTAGAGAAACAACGCATACAGTTTCAACATAGGCAATCATGAGACAACAAATTCCATTTATTCAAGATGTTATTACAATCTCAGGGACTTCTGTTACAAAAATTTCACTCCATGATCTCATGAAAAACAAGAGTGCTTCGGATCACACTTATTGCCCTGTTCAAAACTTAACTACTCCATTCTAGCTTTCTTCCTTTGTGGAAAATCGCTGGCAAAATGTCCTGCTTCCTTGCAACAAAAGCAAATGAGTTCTGACAAGTCTCGAGGCGTCTTAGTGTTTGCCTTTGCTCCGTGGGTTCCCAGCTTCCTTTCTGAGCACATGTATTTCTGGTGGCCAAATTCCATACACTTGTAACATCTTACATGACTCAGGTCTATATCTGCAGAGATTTGGCTCTTCCGAGGGTACGTTTTCTTCTTTCTGGACTCCTTCATTTTGGCCAGTTCTTCTATTTCAAATGGATCAAACTCCACTTCTTCCGTCGGGAAGTTTCCCAGGTACTCTTGGCTTCTCTTCGTGCAGTCGTGTGAATAATGTCCTTCTTCTCCACATGAGTAGCATGCATTGGAGAAAAATCTGGTCAGACCTTGTCCATCAGGGTCTTCAATATTTTCGTTCATCACCGGTCCTTCTAGAATCTTCTTCTTGTGGGTTTCCTTCACTGCATCTTTCTGCTGCTTGACAACTTGTTGCACATTGGGGTAAATGTGACACTGAGCTGGGTAGTGGGTGGTTCCTTCGCACAAGAAACAAGTCACCTGACTAGTTGGGCATTCCTCAGCTGGGTGATTTTCTCCACAATGAGGGCATCCATCCTGGTGTTCTTCCTGGGTGTGTCCGATTTCTCCAAGGATCTTGCATGCACAAGTCTTCTCCTTCGGATTATCATAGCACTTCCGAATGAGACGGGATCTTAACAGGGTGTTCTTGAATTCATCCCAGGTTTCTGCTCCACTAAATCCTTGTATGGCATGGTGCATTTTCCACCAAATTGCAGCACTTTGGGTAAAGTATTGGAGAGCGTGTTCCACTTCATGCTTCCTTGAGACCAAGTTGCTCCCGAAGTGGTTCTCCATGTTCTGGATCCATATCTCAGCTTCCAGCTGGGTCATTGGTCCAGATACTACGAGTCCAGCTTCATACTCCATCTGGTAGGGTTGAGGTTTTGGGGAATGAGGGAGGGAGATACACACAATACAAACAATATTTTTGAGAATAGGTTTTATTTGTGGCCGTCGGAAAACACACACCAATGACGGCTCACAAACATCGTATCTAACGTGGGTATATAACAGGGGTTTGGAATTCTAATAGTCATATAAATTTTCGAACGCTTCAGGGTCTTCGAATTCTTCGCGTCTTGAGAGTCTTCAATTGGTGTAGCTTAAATTCTTCAAATACGTGGTGAAATGCTATTTACTTTGAAGTAGAACTTCGTTGATTCTTCATGAGGTCAAAGGGGTAAGGGGATTGTATAACTATTTGAGGTGAGAGAGAAGATTCGATGAAATTAGAAGAGATGAGAAGTAACAGGTGTTGTTGAAAATAAAATTTTTGAGAGATCCTTTCCTAAGAAATTTCCAGTTTCTAGGGTCATGTCCTACAATCAACATATGCTCTGATACCATCTCTGTAGCGACCCGACTCAAGACGAGTCAAGCCTCTGTGTTTCTGTGCCATCCCTGGATCAGTATGCTGGCACACACAGTACATCAATGTATATATCAAAGTGCAATCAGATGTAAATAGCGTAAAACAGATATATCACTACAGGAATCACCTGCTTTGCCGTCTGCCATCACAGACGGCAAAGACAAATACCCGGACGACAAAGACAGTACCACAGACGGCAAAGATTGTCACGGCCGACAAATTTTCTGCGTCAGCCTACGACGGCATAGGACATTCTTTGCCGTCTGCCCCCCCAAAGCGGACGGCAAAGCTCTTTGCCGTCAGCTTTCCTGAGGAGCAGTCGGCAAAGAGCTTGAGACGGCAGCCGAGAGGCGTTGCCTCCGTTAGGGGTTAACAAAGGCTCTTTGCCATCTGCCTGCTGGTCAATCTTTGTCGTCTGCCCTATTGAATATCTTTGCCGTCTCCCGTGTCCTCCCCTCCCCCTCTCTCCACTCCTGCCCCTCCTCTGTGCCCTCTTCTTTGCCGTCTGCCCCCCAGCAGGCAGACGGCAAAGAGCCTATATGGCTAGCTGCTACTGCCCAGGAAGCACAGCTGGGTGCCATGTGGCACCTTTGCCGTCTGCTGGCTGATGGCAAAGGCCTTTGCCATCAGCTGGCAGACGGCAAAGAGCCCATATTGTCACTGTTTTGTTTATTTTCTGTTATTTCACATCAATATTATATATAATTCATAGCAACATATACAAATTTTGTTCATCAATGGACATCCATATATCGAAAGAACCAACATATACAAAGTTTCATCCATATATATATACATATAGTTCCACATATATTGTTCATCAACACATTGTTCATCAACACATACAAAGAACCAACACATTGTTCATCAACTCAAATAAAAAAGGAAACTAAAGCACTCGAACGCCAGCTTCCATGCATGTAGTACATCCAATCTGCAAAATGGGAATAAGAAAGTAAGTAGAAGAAGAACAACAACATATATGACAAATAAGCTAAATTGAAGAAGAAAGAGAAGAAGCAATAAGAGAACAAGGAGAAGAAAAACAAGAAGGAGGAGGAGGAGGAGGAGGAGGAGGGGAAGGGGAAGGAGAAGGAGAAGGAGGAGGAGAAGAAGAAAAAAGAAGAGAAGAAGAAGGAGAAGAAGGAGGAGAAGAAGGAGAGAAGAAGAAGGAGAAGAAGGAGGGCTCCTTCTCCTTCTCCTTCTTCTTCTCCTCCTTCCTTCTCCTTCTTCTCTTCTTCTCCTCCTCCTTCTTCTTCTTCTCCTCCTCCTCCTTCTTCTTCTCCTTCTCCTTGTATTCTTCTTCTCTTCTTCCTCTTCTTCTTCCTTCTCCTTCTTTTTGAGCTAAATATTCCAATTATGTCATTTTAGAGGAAAAGAAGCTAAGTATATAATATTCATGAGCTAACCAAGGTTCTTATGCCATTTTGAGCTTATTACGGTATTTTGGAGCTAAATGGGCTAACTATGTCATTGTTGGGTTAATTAAAGCAAGGATAATATGAAAGAGGAGAATAAAGAGGAGGAGGAGGAGATGAAGAAGAAATCAATAAGAAGGAGGAGGAGGAGGAGAAGGAGGAGGAGGAGAAGGATAGAAGGTCCTTGGCCTTCTCCTCCTCCTCCTCCTCCTCCTCCTCCTCCCTTCTCCTCCTCCTCCTCCTCCTCCTCCTCCTTCTCCTTCTTCTCTTCTTCTTCATCTCTTCTTCTTCTTTCTTTTCATTTTGAGATTGTTATGGTAGAAGAAGAAGAAGAAAGAGGAGGAGAAGAAGAAGAAAGAGGAGGAAGAGGAGAAGAAGAAGAAATCAAGAAGAAGGAGGAGGAGGAGGAGGAGGAGGAGGAGAAGGCCAGGGGCCTTCTCCTCCTCCTCCTCCTCCTCCTCCTCCTCCTCCTTCTTCTTCTCTTCTTCTTCATCTCTTCTTCTTCTTTCTTTTCATTTTGCCTATTTCTTCACCTCTTATCCTCTTGTTGGAGCTAAATTACCTAATTATGTCTTTTTTGAGCTAAATATTCCAATTATGTCATTTTAGAGGAAAAGAAGCTAAGTATATAATATTCATGAGCTAACCAAGGTTCTTATGCCATTTTGAGCTTATTACGGTTTTTTGGAGCTAAATGGGCTAACTATGTCATTGTTGGGTTAATTAAAGCAAGGATAATATGAAAGAGGAGAAGAAAGAGGAGGAGGAGGAGAAGAAGAAGAAATCAAGAAGGAGGAGGAGGAGAAGGATAGAAGGTCCTTGGCCTTCTCCTCCTCCTCCTCCTCCTCCCTTCTCCTCCTCCTCCTCCTCCTCCTCCTTCTCCTTCTTCTCTTCTTCTTCATCTCTTCTTCTTCTTTCTTTTCATTTTGAGCTTATAATGGTAGAAGAAGAAGAAGAAAGAGGAGGAGAAGAAGAAGAAAGAGGAGGAAGAGGAGAAGAAGAAGAAATCAAGAAGGATGAGGAGGAGGAGGAGGAGAAGGCCAGGGGCCTTCTCCTCCTCCTCCTCCTCCTCCTCCTCCTCCTCCTTCTTCTCTTCTTCTTCATCTCTTCTTCTTCTTTCTTTTCATTTTGCCTATTTCTTCTCCTCTTATCCTCTTGTTGGAGCTAAATTACCTAATTATGTCTTTTTTGAGCTAAATATTCCAATTATGTCATTTTAGAGGAAAAGAAGCTAAGTATATAATATTCATGAGCTAAGCAAGGTTATTATGCCATTTTGAGCTTATTACGGTATTTTGGAGCTAAATGGGCTAACTATGTCATTGTTGGGTTAATTAAAGCAAGGATAATATGAAAGAGGAGAATAAAGAGGAGGAGGAGGAGGAGAAGAAGAAATCAAGAAGAAGGAGGAGGAGGAGGAGAAGGAGGAGGAGGAGAAGGATAGAAGGTCCTTGGCCTTCTCCTCCTCCTCCTCCTCCTCCTCCTCCTCCTCCCTTCTCCTCCTCCTCCTCCTCCTCCTCCTCCTCCTTCTCCTTCTTCTCTTCTTCTTCATCTCTTCTTCTTCTTTCTTTTCATTTTGAGCTTATTATGGTAGAAGAAGAAGAAGAAAGAGGAGGAGAAGAAGAAGAAAGAGGAGGAAGAGGAGAAGAAGAAGAAATCAAGAAGAAGGAGGAGGAGGAGGAGGAGGAGGAGGAGGAGGAGGAGGAGAAGGCCAGGGGCCTCCTCCTCCTCCTCCTCCTCCTCCTTCTTCTCTTCTTCTTCATCTCTTCTTCTTCTTTCATTTCATTTTGCCTATTTCTTCTCCTCTTCTCCTCTTGTTGGAGCTAAATTACCTAATTATGTCTTCTTGGAGCTAAATTGGCTAATTATCTCATTTTAGAGGAAAACAAGCTAAGTTTGGAGGAGAAACTTACCGTAGTGGTCATCAAGGAGGAGAAACACCACGGTTGCTCGCGCCGGCTTCGTCTGGAGATGGTTGCCCTGGAGAAGGGTCGTGCGATGCCGCTCGGGAGTTATTCTGCAGAAAAGATATTTTGCAATGTCTCAGTTAGCATGATGACACTCAATTCTTAATACTAGTTTATAATGGAACTCACCGTGCCAATCGAAGAGAAGACGGGCATCGGCGGAGGGACTTGACCGCTCTTCTCGCGCAGACCCTGAAGAGTGGGTCGTATTAGTTAGTATTGAAACAGACATTACACACATGATTTGGCTAATGTGAAAAAAAACATACCACAAAAAGCTCGTACAGGGCCCATTGACCCGCCTCATTCCGGGCCCTCTCCTCCTCAAGCAATCGTGCCGTGCTCTGGTCCCTCTCATCAAGAGCAGCCTGAAGAGCAGCCTGGATTGCCAATCTCTCTTTCTCAAGAGCAGACTGGTTTGCCGCTCTCTCCTTCTGAAGAGCAGCCTGAAAAATCATTCCTCGTTACCACAGTAATGATCTATGGTGACACACATAATGAAATGGATGAAAGTGTTCTTAGTCCGTACAACTAACCTCGATGGCAAGTTCGACTGGCCGTGGACGACGCGTTATCTCAGGACAGTTGCTCGACTGGCGCGCCTTGATCTCCGGAAGAGTGAGTGGACAACGTATTATCCCATCTCCAATGGCTATCGAGCCATGGGGCCTCCCGCCACCAGATATCATCACCAGCTCTGGATCCAAAGGTTCCTGGCTAGGGTTAAAGTCATCCCCTTTCGTAGCCTTCCCCGCGTCCCTGTATGCCACGAGCTTCTGGTGGGATGATATGTTGGTGAAGTTACTGGGATCATCCAGGTCAGACTCAGAGAATGCCTTCGCCTTCTTGTACGAGGCAGTATGGGCCATGCCATAAACGTCGTACAAGTGTGCCATCTCAGTCTTATTGTGATGCGCCTAAAAGAGAGGAACAAAATATTAGCATAAGAATGAATTGCATGAATCATGAAGCAAATCACATACCCAGTTTCGTCCAAACTGAAGTAAGTTGGCGCTGCCTTCATGGTGTTGCACACCAACCATTTGGCTACGCCGATCCTTCGCATTATCGTGGACGGCTCGCCAGCTGCCTGCGCACCACTCATCAACCAACGCCTCCCAACAATCCATCTTATCCGCACACCATCTCGGGGGCACCTTAAGTTATTAGAAAGAATTTTCAGCGCTACGCCTATGAATGAAATCAAGAAAACTATGTAGAAGGACTTAAGAATAGGTAATTACCTTCATGTATTGCTCCTTCTTCAGAAACTTTCCGCGGCAATCCTTCTTCTCCTTCTTAATACCACGCGTGGCGTAGTAATCTCGAATAGCCTGCGGCCGAGCCTCGTGGCGCAAGTTCTGTAGTAACTGCCTACACTCGACCTCGAGAACCCTGGCCGCCGCCTCCTCATATCCATCCTCACACCTATAGAAGGTCTGCAATCAAACGTGAAAACACCGATTAGTACAATAATTAGGTATATTGTTAATTTTAGATTCTGTAAAAGGATAATTTACCCAAAAGCTGTTGATCACCATCTCGGCCCTCGTGTGGCACAAGGCACCATCTATAATCTCCTCTGGTGGGGCCTGCGCAGCCTGGTAGTGCTCCCAAGTAAATCCTAGTGTAGGAACCTGACCCTCACCAGGCAACGTGACAAACCCCGGGAAATTTGTCCGGTAAAGCACACCAAGGACGGAGTTCGGCCTGCGGACTCCAAGAGGTTGTACCCATCCCCTGTAGTATGATAAGGTCAGCGCATTAGATATTTGAACAAACTTGAAGGCAAAAGCTAAAAAAAGGGTAAATGTACTTACCTATTTCCTTCAGGTTTAATCACCGGCCTCTGCTCGCGGGTAGCCGGGGCGACCGGGAGACGTGTACTACCATGCTTGTACACGGTAGCCGGGGCCCCGTCCACCTGCACATCGCCCTCGCTATCCGTAAGCTCATCCCCGCAATCCCCGCCCCCTGAGCCACCCGGACCCTCGGTCCAATCCGGCAACTCGGTACGATCCGGCCAAGGCTCCCATCCGGACCTCTCCACGTCGGGTGAAGCCTCCGGAACCGTAGTCTCCTCCGGCTGCTCCTGGGCCGAGTGCACCTCGACCCGAGGCTGCTCCTGGACCGGAGTCTCATGGGACGAATGCCCGTGAACACCAGGCTCCTGGACCGGAGTCCCCGTAGCCTCCTCCGCAAACGGGTCGACCATACTAGTCCTATGCTCGGGTGAATGAGCTGGTGGTGGTGGCGAGGACGGCTCAACAGTCCTCCTAGATCTTCCGCGGCCACCACCTCTCCCTGTACCCTTCCCCTTCTTCCCTACCCGATTAGCACCTCTACCAGCGGGCAATGCCGCCGACGAAGAAGAACCCCCGGATGGTGTCGAAAGACTGTCTGCCAAGGCTCTACGGAGAGATAGGGGTGGAAGGGAAGTACCACCCCTCGTGCGGGGCGCCTAGGAAGAACCCGTCGAGCGCTCTGGACCCGCGCCCACCATCTTTCAACACCTGCCATGATAAAGATTAAAAGAAATTAGTACAACATAAAAAAATTGAATGACTGACATGAATAATAATATGTACATGAATAATAAATATTAAGATATATATAATTTAAGTTGTGAATCTTACAAACTAATAATCATCATCAATAAATGCATCATCATCGAGGTTCAGTGGCGTCGGGCGTCGGGGGTCGGGGGTCAGTGGCGTCGTGGGTCGGGGTAGGGGGTCGGGGGTCGAGGGTGAGTGTTGTTGGGGGTCGGGCGTCGGGGGTCGAGGTTACCTATAGAACTTTCTAGGTTACCTATAAAAATTTCTAGGTTACCTATAAAACTTTCTAGGTTACCTATAAAACTTTCCAGGTTACCTATACTACTTTATAAAACTTTCCAGGTTCCATAAAAAAATATTTCATGCCGGGGTGTCGTCGAGATGTCGTGTCGGGGCGTCGTGTCGGGGTTTCGGGGCATCGTGTCGGGTGTCAGGGGTGTCGTCGAGATGTCGTGTCGGGGCGTCGTGTCGGGGTTTCGGGGCATCGTGACGGGTGTCAGGGGTGTCGTCGAGATGTCGTGTCGGTGCGACAACTACTATTGCGAGCTGTTGTAATATCCTCGGTGTTGAAGTGGAATATCACCGGTGCCTGAAGGGGGTGGTCCCAACAGTAATGTTTCTGCACCGACCTGCATGGGGGTGGTTGCAGCAGCATCGTTTTTGCAGCACTTGAGCTCGATGGCATCGTAGCCATGGCAGGTGCGTGACAAGCTCACCGACGTTCCCCAACGTTGTGGCTAGTGCAAGCATAGGCGGCGACCGGAAGGCTCTACACGGGCAACTACTAACCTAACAACTAACCTAACACACAGTAGGTAATTAACAACTAACCTAACAACTAACCTAGCTCGAGGGGTAATACCACTAACAACTAACCTAATTACCACTAACAACTAACAAGTAACCTAACTAACCTAATTACCAGTACGTAACCACTAACAACTAACCTAACTAACCTAACTAACAATAGGTAATTAACAACTAACCTAACTAACCTAATTAATGAATTAAATGAAAAAAGGAAAAAAGGACTCACCGAGCTCCGGCGGTGGAGGAGAGGGCGGTGGTTGCGGAGGGGCGGTGGTGGAGAAGGGGCGAGCTCCGGCGGCGGTGGTGGAGGAGGAGGTCCCGGGGAGGAGGAGGGGGCATGGTGGAGGAGGGGCGGGGGCAGGGAGGAGGAGGGTGCGGTGGTGGCGCCGGGAGGAGGAGGGCGTGGCAGCGCAGGGAGGAGGAGGGCGTGGCGGCGGCGCAGGGTGCGGTGGTGGCGTGGCGGCGCGGCGGCGGTGTTGGTTTCGGGAGGGGGCGGGGGCAGGGAGGAGGAGGGTGCGGTGGTGGCGCCAGGAGGAGGATGGCGCGGCAGCGCAGGGAGGAGGAGGGCGTGGCGGCGGCGCAGGGTGCGGTGGTGGCGTGGCGGCGCGGCGGCGGTGTTGGTTTCGGGAGGGGGCGGGGGTGAGAGATAGAGGGGTGTGGGGCGCGACCGTTAGGGGAGATGAGAGGCACCCTCTTTGCCGTCTGCTGCCGATGGCACAGATGAGAATAGCAGACGGCAAAGAGGGAGGCCGTTAGGGGGGGAGAGAGGGGGTGCAGGGTGGGCCACCTGAACTCTTTGCCGTCTGCCTGAATGAGATTTGCCGTCAGCCAGCTGACGGCAAAGAGCTGGCTAATGGCAAACAGTACCTTTGCCATCAGCCTTCTCTTTGCCGTCTGGTTTCTGGTAGCTGATGGCAAAGAGTGTCTTTGCCATCAGCCAGCAGACGGCAAAGAAGCAGCAGACGGCAAAATCTCTGATTCCAGTAGTGTATACCTTAAATATTTCAGCGGAAGCAGTCAAGGGAGTGGAGTCCCAATAAACACCAACGGCAAGTTGAGTGTAGACCGTAACCCTGAATCGTACTCTTACTCGTCGAAGAAAAATATCTGGAACATAAGACGTTGCAGCCGTGTAGGTCAGCATATTGAATATGCCGGCAAGTCACATAAGAGAGGGGTGAAAAGGAATCATCTATACTATATGCATATATGGCAGGTGGGGCTATAAGTTTTTAGCGTAAAGCAAATTTTCTCCTACATCAAGAGGGGGCTAAAAGCAAAATATTACTACAAAAGTTGGTTGTTAACGAGATGGTTCCGCCAACCAGTTCTCATACCCGAGTTGTCAATAATTACCCTCATCAAATATATATAATGGTGTTGAGAAATCCAGATAACTTCAGTTCCTTTGGCTCAAGTTGTCCATGACCGTGGACACGGCTAATCGATTAGGTTTGAGTACTCTGTAGAGTTTTGCACACGTTCCCCACAAGATTTGATCGCCTCCGTCTATGTCCTCGCACTTCAGGGTGTTTGAAGACCGGATGATCAAAACATGGTCTTTCAACGGGTCCCTCTCAATCCCTGTCGTTGCCCATCCATTCCTACCGTTCGTCTACATCTGCTAGCACCGCCTGTCTAGAGTCGCCGCGTTGTCCAACCAAGCCAGAGCCCATAATGACTTGTGGCTGTGCCGGTAAGCCTTGGGTCTTGAAAATATCTGTCCGTCTCTTTGAGCCTGGGTGAAGCTTTCCGCAGGATGACATGGCCTCTCCAGCATCCCGGGCATCCACTGGATTTTCCAGGGAGCCGATCAATCGTCCTTCACCCAGTGTTGCATTGCGTCTGAGGTCTTGAAAATCTTGTCTTAGTCCGGTCTGGATTATTATATCAACCTCGCATCACTCGTGGTATACACTCAACCGATAACCCGTCTACTCAAGCATAGCATTAAGAAATTGTCGTCCCGGGGCCAAGTATCGGGGTTGTGTTCCTACCACGTGATACTACAACTTACACTAAAGTTTCCAAGTACCTAGGCAGCATGCAATTGGGCATAGGATGGTAGAACTACAATGCATAAAACATGGGTGATAGTATGATCAAAGTGACATGCCTTGATGAGAGTTGTCCTGCTCGAGCATCTCTAAGTAACACGCTTCGCACTCCGGATGATCTACCGATACAAACACAAAGCACACCATAAGCAATTCAATCATGCCACAAGTAAAAATAACATCACATGCGCGCCGGTATGGCGGAAACTTGTTTCTGTTGAAAACACCAGTAAAAATAATTTAAACATTCAGAAACTTCTACCACAGTACGATTTTATGACTATAAAGGAGTAGCAAAAAGAATCAACTCAAAATCATTTTTCAAACTCCTAGAATAGGCAAAACAAGGTTTAAACTAAATCTGCTCTAACTTATGTTTAAAAATTTCAAACATAGACAACTTATATGTTTTTACAAACTACAGGAAATTTGTGAGCTGCTGGAAAAAGAATCAATGTCATTAGACTTAGGGATAAAAAGTTGTGGCCCAAATAAAATTGAAAGTTTCTGTTTTTTGTGAGTAGGCAGAAAAATATGGGGCTAACTAGTATTAGAAGAGGGTACACGTGACCTGTTGCTAGTGGCTGGGAGGTGTGTTTGTTGGAACGCTTCAGGCAAACGGCCGAATCGAAGCAAGTTCGTTGGTTAAAACTTAAGTGACAAAAAAAACCTACTGGTTTTTCTTACTAGACCGAAGGGGTACGAAAGATCTAATCTAGGCCCCCTATCTAATATCTAACGACTAAGAAAAGAAAATACATGAAATACAGAGAGAGGAGGGAGCTACCTTGCTGGGCAGTGAGTTGCACCGGCGAGGGAGGGCTGGCCGGCGAGGGAGGGGGCTCCGGGGCGGTGGAGGGCTTCGGGGAAGGCGACGACGGTGCTCCTCCACCGCGGGGGGAGGCGCTCGGGGAGAGGGGGCTCCAGGGGGTGGCTCCTAGGGCGAGGCCGAGGGGTGGCAGCCTCGGGCTTCGGTGAGCAGCTCGTGGCGGCGGAGGGTACGGGCGGCGGCGGCGGTTGCTAGGGTTGGGAACGGGGTGGCCGAGGGGGGGCTTATATAGGCTAGGTGGGGGTGGTACTATGGAAGGAGAGGGAGGCAGGAGGGAAAGAAATCGCTGGTGGTGGTGCAACTCGGTTTGGTCTGCAGAGGAAAGGAAAGAGAGGGAGGAGGAAGAAGAAAGGTGACTTGGGGGAGAGGGTGCTCGGGCAGGAGGTGGTCCACGGGAAGAGAGAGGAGGGAGAGAGAGTTAAGGGAGGAGAGGGAGTACTGGGAAGGAAATCGTGGCTGGAGGTGGTGCGGTCTCGGGTGAGCAGAGAAAGAAGGAAGGAGAGGAGAGAGAGGAAGGAAGGAGACGTGGGGAGCTAGGTGTCGGCCAGGGGGCCCACTGGCCAGCTAGAGGGGGTAGAGGGGGTCGGTTTGATCCCAGGTAAGGTGGGGATTCGGCCCAGGTGGCTAAGTTGCGCCCAGGGCGGCGGTGGAAAAAAATAATCCTTCCTAATTATAAGTTTTTCCCGAGACAGTAAATAAAAACTAAATAAAAGGAAATAAATCAAAATATCCATATATGGTATTATATATCAAAAAAATCAGAAAAAGAATCTCTACACGAATAACATTTTCTTAAAGCCAAAATAAAAACTTTTTAAAAAATGTTTTCTTCACAAATTCACTAAATTGCTTTATTTCTCTTTGCAATTATTTTGGCAAAACAACTTTGGGTTTTCTTGGCTCAAATATTTCAAGAATTGCCCGCACTTTTGGAGGGTCATTTTCCTCCACTCTCTCTCTTGCGTGCAACCGAGTTTTCTCCGGACATTTCTCGCGCGATGGAAATGCAAAACAAAAGACGAAAGAATTTCCCGGCATTTCTTGCACGATTAGCCGTGTCCACGGTCATGGACAACTTGAGCCAAAGGAACTGAAACTATCAAGAATTCTCAACACCATTATATATATTTGATGTAGGTAATATTGATAACTTGGGTACGAGAATTGGTTGGTGGAACCATCTCATTAACAACCAACAATGTAGTAATATTTTTCTTTTAGCCCTCTCTTGATGTAGGAGAAAACTTCGCTTTCCGCTAAAAAACTTATAGCCCCACCTGCCATATATGCATATAGTATAGATGATTACTTTTCACCCCTCTCTTATGTGACTTGCCGGCATATTCAATATGCTGACCTACACGGCTGCAACGTCTTATGTTGCAGATATTTCTTCGACGAGTAAGAGTACGATTCAGGGTTACGATCTACACTCAACTCGCCGTTGGTGTTTATTGGGACTCCACTCCCTTGACTGTTTCCGTGGAGATTTTGAGGTATATATCAATTTAACGTTATTTACATGTGATTGCACTATGATATATACATTGATATACTGTGTGCCAGCATACTGATCCAGGGATGGCACAGATACACAGAGGCTTGACTCTTTTTGAGTCGGGTCTCTACAAATATGGTATCAGAGCCATTGTTGACTGTAGGACGTGACCCGAGAAACTGGAAATTTCTTAGGATAGGATCTCTCCAAAATTTTATTTCCAAGAACATTCTTTACTTCTCATCCCTTCTGATTTCATCAAATGTACTCTCTCACCTCAAAGAGTTAGACAATACCCTTACCCCTTTGACCACATGAAGGATCTACTCAGTCCCACTTCAAAGTAAAGAGGATTTCATCATGCACTTGAAAATTGAAGTTGCGCCAATTGAAGACTCTCAAGACCCGAAGAATTCAAAGACCCTCAAGCATTCCAATATTTATATGTCCATTAGAAGTCCAAACCCCTGTTATATACCCACGTTAGATACGATGATTTGTGAGCCGTCAATTGTGTATGTTTTTTGACAGCCACAAATAAAAGCAATTCTCAAAAATACTGTTTTCTATTGTGTGTTTCCACCTCTATCTCTTTCTCTTACCCGTCTCATCCTAAAAACCATGGACCCAATAGATGGCCTATGAAGCTGGACTTGTAGTCTGTGGACCGATGACCCAGTTGGAGGCTGAAATATGGATTCAGAGCATGGAGAACCACTTCGTGAGCAATTTGATTTCAAGGAAGTGTGAAGTGGCACACGCTCTTCAGTACTTTACACAAAGTGCTGCTATCTGGTGGAAAATGCATCATGCCATACAAGGATTTAGTGGAGCAGAAACTTGGGACAAATTCAACAAGACTCTGTTAAGATCTCGTCTTATGCAGAAGTACTATGATAATCCGAAGAAGAAGACTTGTGCATGCAAGATGTGTGGAGAAATAGGACACACCCAGGAAGAACAGAAGGATGGATGTACTCATTGTGAAGAAAATCACCCAGCTGAGGAGTGCCCAAGTAGTCAGGTGACTTGTTTCCTGTGTGAAGGAACCACCCACTACCCAGCCAAGTGTCACATGTACACCTGGGTGCAACAAGTTGGCAAAGAGCAGAAAGCAGTAATGAAGGAAACTCTCAAGAAGAAGATTCCGGAAGAACATGTGACAAAGGAAAATATAGAAGACCCTGATGAACCAGGTCTGACCAGATTTTTCTCCAAAGCATGTTACTCATGTGGAGAAGAAGGACATTATTCACAGGATTGCACGAAGGGAAGCCAGGAGTATCTGGGAAACTTCCTGACGGAAAAAGTGGAGTTTGATCCACTTGATATAGAAGAACTGGTCAGAACACAACAGTCCGGAAAGAAGAGAAAGTACCCTCGGAAGAGCCAAATCTCTGCAGATAAAGACCTGAGTCATATCAGATGTTTCAAGTGTAAGGAATTGGTCCACTACAACGATATGTGCCCAGGAAGGAAGACGGAAATCCAAGGAGAAAAATCAAACACTAAGAAGCCTCGAGACTTGTCAGAACTCATTTGCTTTCGTTGCAAGGAAGCAGGACATTATGCTCGTGATTGTCCACATGGGAAGAAAGCTAAAATGGAGTAGTTAAGTTTTGACAGTGGCAATAAGTGTAACCTGAAGGACTCTTGTTTTTCTTGAGATTATGGAGTTGATTTTTTTGTAAGAGAAGCCTCTGAGATTGTAATAATTCATGAATCAATAAAATTGTTGTGTCATGATCTCCTATGTTGAAACTGTATGCGTTGTTTATCTCTACGAGCAAAGATCTCTAAAAATTTATGAGGAAATGTGAAAATATGGTTTATGTAGGCATGAGTATATTTCATTTTACGTGTGGTAGTAATCGGTAAACCCACAGGATCCACTGAGTAGGAACGTACCATGATTACCAAGGAGACACATACATTCCCGTGAGTACCTATTTTCTGACACCTGCAGTTGACAACCCTCTACGAGTCATTCCTTAAGGGCCCAGAAACGATCATGACCCTGACTAGTGATCATGATTACCCAAAAATCCTGAAGGACATGATGAAGCACATTCATCTTGAAGGAGATGCAGTCTACAAAGGTTAGCCATTCATGGGAAATGGAGTGGAACTTTGGTATGTCGAAGTACACCTCCACCATGTGAAAGGAGTTTGTCCAAAGACTATGGGGCAATACTTTTTCATTTCACGTGTACCACAAGCAACCTTCTTTGATGCAGTTCGTGAAGCTGCCATGGAAGCCATATTTCAGATTGGAGAAATACTTGAAGCAAGACTCTCTCATACCCAGGAATACCTGAGTGAAGTGCATGCGGAGATGATGGAGATGAAGCTCATGGCCACCATGACAAAGAAAAAGATGGATGATTTCAAGGAGCACCTTGGAAAGTTCAAGTGGGACTAAAGTATCTCCAAGGGAGACAAATGAATAAAGTTGGCAGAAATGCTTGACCATACCGAACAATGTGGATAACATCATTTGTAATAAAGTTACTTTTGAATTAGACTTTTTGAGAAGAAATTAAGGATGTAATAAAGGATTGATTATGAAATGAATATGATTTGTGGATGAACCAATACCTTTTCATGGTAAACACACTAATGGAAAGTATCCCACAGAGTGGAGTGGTGTACCAAAAATAGGTCTGAGGATTATTATTATATGATGGTTACCCCAAGAGTATGATGGAAAGAAACACTATAGGATTTAAAGGCAGAGTAATTCCAAGTATGCCTGCAACCCACAAACCCCGGGACTAATAAGGATCAAGTACTACATTTATGAAGAAAGAAACTTGGAAGAAGCTATGATGGATCAGCAAACATTTTCTTAGGAGCTACGAAAAACCCGAGAGTGGTGAAGAATACGATAGATGTTTTGTTCAGCTTGCAGAACCAATGGATTTTCCGAAACTTCGTTCGTGGACAAGAGAAAATTCTGCAATGCTTGTGAGGATGCCCAAGTGTTAGAATGCGAGATTCGCTAAACCTTATAGAGAGAAATGATTTGGGTGCGGAATGGATTGATCACCATGACGACTCACTTTTATCATTTATCTTGCTATTCGGAATGGTAAATCCGAGAGACTTACCAATAGCAGAGAGAAGACGTTGTTTGAAGCTTTTGTTTAAGCCTTAGAATGGTATAGTGAAGACCCAGGTACATGGCAATTGTTGTCACGCATAGGAAACTTTATGGTGAGGATGAAACCAAGACCCCTCTCTCTGTAGGACAACCACAAATGGTAGACCACCATGAGAATCATCGATAGGTTATTTAGGATGATCACGAGAATTTTCAATTAAGAAGACCCAATGACGGAAGAAGCTTATATCAATAGAAGAACCCTCGTTTTGAAGGAAACGTTATGAATATAACGGAAGAGCATCACCAAAGGAGTTAGTATGAAGAATGTGAGGTGTCAGATGCCAAAACCCCAGAGGATTGTTAAAGTTTTAGGGGACCAGTAATCTTCATTTTAAGTGTGGTAGCATCCCACTTTGCAGGAGATCGGATTTGTTAGAAGACCCCCACACCCTAACACTTCTTTCTAGCCTCTTCGAATCTCGAGGAAGAGATTCATTTTAAGTGTGGTAGGTTTGTAACATCCAAAATTTTGGAATGTTAATAAAATTATTAGATTGATTGTTTATTTGTTTGAGTGATTGAAACTTGAGTGAAATTTGAAACTTTTCAGAAACATTTGAATGAGAGGGAATAAAATGACTTTCCCCTTTTCCGGTGAATTCAAATTCATTCATTTAAAATCAATGAGAGAAGATAACATGACTTCTTCTACTATAAAGTAATAAAAGATTTTCCATACGGATTTTTTTATTTTCATATTAGATCTTATTGCCATTTCAAAGCTTAATTGGAGTCATATATGAGAGGAGGAACATGACCCTCCAAACCAGGGGAATTTATTTGAAGTATTTGAACCATAAAACCCCAGGGTTTATTTGAAAAATATTTGCAAAAAGAAATAAAGCATTTAGGAGATTTTCTGAAAGAAAAAAAATTTAAAAGTTTTTATTTTGGCCATGGAAAAATGTCCATCATTTAGATTTTATTTTTCTGATAATTTTAGTATATAGAAACTCTATATTTCGAATTTATTTAGTTTCCCTTTTATCGTATTCTTTCCGGTTTTTGAAAATAGGAAATAAATCACATTATTTGGAAACTTTTGTCGGCCCATTATTACAAAACCGAATCCGGCCCATCCCCGTCGTCTCCTTCCTCCAGCTTTCCTTCTGTGCCATCGCCAGGCTACCAGGGAAGCTTCCTCCCGATTTTTTCTCCGGGATTCGCAAGATTCGTACCCTCCCTGCGCCTCCCTCGCCCCTATAAATGACCCCCTCGCCCTCCTCGTTCCGTTACCCTAGAGAACTCCTCCCCTCCTCACCCGAAGACACCATGCCACACCTTGCTGGTTCCCTGAATCAGGACGAGCTCTGCAGGAGCTACACCACCCTGTCCCCCCTGCAGTTCCCTCCCCTCCCTGCCGAGCCTCCCCTACCCCCAGCGTCCCCCCTGAACCACCCCATCGCCCTACAGCCCCCCCCCCCCCCCGTCGAGCACCTGCCAGGAGAGCCCCGCCGACCCCTCTTTGCCCCCTGCTCGACCAGGAGCCCCCCAGGACCTCGCCCCCTCCACCCCAAGCGTCGGTCCCCTCCTCCGTCACCTCACCCCCGTCGGCGACCCCTTCCCCACGCCGGAGCTGCCCCCCACGCCGGCCATTTCCGGAGCATCCCTCCTTTGTCCAGCCATGGGAGGTAACTCCTCTCTCTTTTTTTTTTCTTTTGTTGTTCTTGTTTTTTTATGTAGTTTTGTTTACCTTTAGATCTAGATCCAACGGTGCCCAATTAAAATAACGTACCTCTTCGGTTCTTTTAAAAGAACCAGTGGTTTATTTTTATTTAGTTAGTTAGCGGAAGTGGTTTGGTTAGTTTGCGGCCGCCCTCTAGATAGCCAAAAACGCGCACACCCCTAGCCAATCAGATCTTGCCACGTCACCGTTTTCGTTTTTATTTTAAATCTGTAACAGAATTAGTTCTATTTTTCTTTTCCCTGTATCTTTTAATCTAGAAGTCCAATGAGGCTGATTCTTTTTGCGTTAGATCACAATGTTCTTGTAGTTTCCGAAAATATATAATTTGCCTATTTTTGGATTTATAAAATTTGAATTAGATCAGATATGATTTAAATCTTGTTTTGCTTATTCTGGGAGCTAAAAATAGCATTCAATTTTATTCTTTTTGCTACTGATCCCTAGTAACATTATTTATGAGTGGGTAAATTTCAGAATTTTTGAAGTATTGTAACTTATCATTTCATGTAAAACAGATTCTGTTATAGTTCTTTTGGGATTATGACTATTTCTTTTTCTATAATTGTTTTTAAATTACTTTGTTTTATATTTGAGAAAGTTTATATTTTGTTTTCTCTTAGTTAACAGTATGTTTTCAACAAAAACAAAATTTTATTTTTATTTGTTATCATGAAATCAATTCTAGTTCTCTAATAACTTGCAATTGATTTCCCTACTAGTTTAACTCCCATTTAAAAATACTTTCATATAGTTTTATGAAAAATACTTTATTTTATCTTAGTTAAATTTATATTTCATTCTCTGTTATTTTACTATTTTAGTGTTTGATTTTTCAGTTAGAACAAAAACTATTTAATGTTTGATGTAGTAGAAGACTCCCTAGTTTTCCTTGAAGTTTCCTTTGGATTCTTATTCGCTCTCTCTTATTGATTTTGATTGCATCAGCTTTTATTGTTGTTTGTTATTTGATTGCTAGATTGATTGCTAGTGTGAGTGCTTATGTGAATACTATGTTTTCTTTATAGATTTCATCGGAGAGTGACGAAAAGTTCTATCAAGTTATTTCACGAGAACGCTAATTCTTCTTGATCAACCTCACCAGGCAAGTCACGTTGATCATATTTTACCTATGTTTTATATGCATTGTAATTCTACCTTTCTTCACCCAATTGCATGCAAAGTAGGTACTTGGAAATTTTGGATCTTTATGTAGTATCTTGTGGTAGGCACCCATCCCCTTGTTACCTTGGCCGGGACGTTATTATGCTATGCTCCTAGTAGATGGGGTTTGGTTGAGTGTTTACCATGAGTGTTGTGAGAAGTTAATAATCAAGACCTGAAGACTCCAAGACTTGCAAGACCTCAGAACGAAATATACCTCTGGGTGAAGGACGGTTTAGATGGGATCCGTGGAGAAACCAGTGGACGACCCGGGATGCATGGGGAAGCGCCATGACATCTTGCGGAAAGCTTCACCCAGTCTCAAAGAGACAGACGGATATTTTCAAGACCCAAGGCTTACCTGCACATCCACAAGTCAT
>NC_058521.1:287483098-287493098 GCF_904849725.1 Hordeum vulgare subsp. vulgare | reverse complement strand
CGAGGACAACGACAACAATAAAAACAACGAAAAAACAACAACAATAACAGCAACGACAACAACAACATCGAAGACAACGATGACGGCGATGACGATGGCGACGACAACAACAAAAACAGCAACAACAACGACGATGACAAAGACAACAATGACAACAACGACAATGACGAGAACAAGGATAACGATGACAATAACGATAATGACAAGGACAAGGACAACAACGACAATAACAACAACAAGAACAACAACGACAACAACGTCAACAACGACAACAACAGAAACAACAAAAACAATGAAGATGATGACGACGACGACGATGACAACAACAACAACAACGACAACAGCCACAACAACAATAACAACCACAACAACAACAAAAACAACAAAAACGACAACAAAAACAATAACAACAACAACCACAGCAACAACAACAACCACCACCTCCACCACCACCACCACAACAACAACAACGGTGACGATGACGACGTCAACGACGTTAACAAATACAATGAAGACAACGACAAGTACAACGACAACTACTACTACTACTACTACTACAACAACAACAACGATGACGATGACAAAACAGACGACGACGACGATGACATTGATGACAACGATGACGATGACGACGCCGATAACAACAACAACAACAACAACAACAACAACAACAACAACATGAACAACAATAACAACAGGAACAACAACAAGAACAACAACAACAGCAACAACGACAGAAACAACAACAACAACAACAACAACAACAACAACAACAACAACAAAAACATCAACAAGAAGAACAAGAACAATAATGACAACAAAGACTACGATGACAACGACAACAACAACAACATCAAAAAAACAACAACAATAAAAGCAACGACAACAACAACATCGAAGACAACGATGACGACGATGACGATGACGACGACAGCAACAAAAACGACAACAACAACGATGATCACAAAGACAACAATGACAACAACGATGTAACATCCCTAATTTTGGAATGTTAATATAATTATTAGAATGATTGTTTGGTTGCTTGAGTGAAATTTGAAAACTTTTCAAAACTTTTGAATGAGAGGGAATAAAATGACTTTCCCCTTCTCCGGGAATTCAAATTCAATCATTTAAAAGCAAAGAGAGAAGATGACATGACTTCTTCAACTATAAAGAATCTGAACGGAGTTTGCATTTGAATCCTTTCAAATATTTGCCCTTGCTTCTATATTTTTCTTCCTGAGAAATACCCCTATATTCCAAGGATATTCTATTTCCTTTTAATCCTATTAATTCCTGTTTTAATAAAAAGGGAAAGAGATCTCTTATTTTAGGAATGTACTTGGGCCACGTTAGGAAACCAATCTGGCCCAATCCAACCTTCTTCTTCCTCCTCACGAGCTTCCTTATGTGGCCATGGCAGAAGCTTCCCAGGAAGCTTGCCTCCCCCGATTCGCGGGCTACACTTCCTTCCCGAGCCTCCCACCAACCCTATAAGAACGCCCCTCCTCTCCTCGTTCCATTTTCCCCATCAGCTCGTCCTCTCCCTGCCCGTAGCCACGATGCCCCCACCATTGTTGTTCCTGCAAGGAGACGAACAGAAGAACGCCCAGGAGCCCATGACGCCCCCTTCCTCGCCTCCGGGACCCTCCGTCGTTCCCCCTCCCCACCGGCGACCTCCCCACCTCGCCGGAGCAGCTACCTCGCTGGAGTTCTTCCTCTCTGTCACCCATGGTGAGATTCACGAAATCCCGTATTGCAGTTTTTTCAGAAAATTGCAATCTTAGAAAATTCATATCTATTAGTCTATAACTCCGAATTAGGCGATTCTTTTTGCGTTGGATCACAAATGTTATGTATTTTCTGTAGATATATAATTTGTCTCTGTTTGGATTTATAAAAATTGAGTTAGATTAGATTTGAATTAAAGCTTGTTTTGCTTATTCTGGGAGTTTAAAAGTAGCTTTTAATTTGATTCTTTTTGCTGTTGCTTCCTATTGATCATATCTTTCTGTAGTTTAAGTTTCAATTTTTTTTAAAATATTTTTAATTGGGGTTTTACCAAAACAGTTTATGTTTTAGTTCTTTTAGAATTATAGGTATTTCTTTTTCTATATTTGTTTTTAAATTAGTTTCTTTTATATTTGAGAAAGTTTATATTTGGTTTTCTGTTAGATAACAGTAGGTTCTCAACAAGTTTTTATTTTCATTTTATTTGTTATCATGAAATCAATTCTAGTTCCCTAATAACTTGCAATTGATTTCTCTACTGTTTTAAATCCCGCTTGGAAATACTTTCAAATAGTTTTGTGAAAAATACTTTATTTTATCTTAGTTAAATTTATATCTTAGTTCCCTGTTATTTAAGTATTTTATTTTCTGTTAGACAAAAACTATTTAGTGTTTGACGTAGTAGAAGACTTCGGATTCCTATTCGCTCTCTCTTTTGTTTTGATTGCTAGAATGATTGCTAGTATGAGTGCTTATGTGAATGATATGTTTGTTATATAGATTTCATCGGAGAGTGACGAGTAGTCTATCAAGTTATTTTCTCGAGAAATTCTTCTTCGTCAACATCACCAGGCAAGTCACTTTGATCATACTATCACCTATGTTTTATGCATCGTAGTTCTACCATCCTATGCCCAAATTGCATGCTGCTTAGGTACTTGGAAATTTTAGTATAGATTGTAGTATCATGTGGTAGGCACCCAACAAACCCGTTTCTAGGCCCGGGACGACAAATTTCATATTGCTATGCTTGAGTAGACGGGATCCTGGTTGAGAGTTTACCACGAGTGATGCAAGAATAATTTAATAACCAAGACATTTCAAGACCTCGTGATGCAATGCAACTCTGGGTGAAGGACGGTTGATCGTCTCCCTGGTGAAACCAGTGGATGACCTGGGATGCTGGAGACGGCCATGACATCCTGCGGAAAGCTTCACCCAGGCTCAAAGAGACGGACGGATATTTTCAAGACCCAAGGCTTACCTGCACAGCCACAAGTCATTATGGGCTCTGGCTTGGTTGGACAACGCGGCGACTCTGGACAGGCGGTGCTAGCAGATGTAGAAGAACGGTAGGAATGGATGGGCACCGACAGGGATTCAGAGGGACCCGTTGAAAGACCATGTTTTGATCATCCGGTTTTCAAACACCCTGAAGTGCGAGGACATACACGGAGGCGATCAAATCTTGTGGGGAACGTGTGCAAAACTCTGCAGAGTACTCAAACCTAATCGATTAGCCGTGTCCACGGTCATGGACAACTTGAGCCAAAGGAACTGAAGTTATCTGGATTTCTCAACACCATTAAATATATTTGATGAGGGTAATTATTGACAACTCGGGTACGAGAACTGGTTGGTGGAACCATCTCGTTAACAACCAACAATGTAGCAACATTTTGCTTTTACCCCTCTCTTGATGTAGGAGAAAACTTGCTTTTCGCTAAAAACCTATAGCACCACCTGCCATATATGCATATAGTATAGATGATTACTTTTCACCCCTCTCTTATGTGACTTGCCGGCATATTCAGTATACTGACCTACACGGCTGCAACGTCTTATGTTGCAGATATTTTTCTTGGACGAGTAAGAGTACGATACAGGGTTACGGTCTACACTCAACTTGCCGTTGGTGTTTATTGGGACTCCACTCCCTTGACTGCTTCCGCTGAAATAATTAAGGTATATATCAGTTTTACGCTATTTACATGTGATTGCACTTTGATATATACATTGATGTACTGTGTGTGCCAGCATACTGATCCAGGGATGGCACAGAAACACAGAGGCTTGACTCGTCTTGAGTCGGGTCGCTACAGAAATGGTATCAGAGCACATGTTGACTGTAGGACGTGACCCTAGAAACTGAAATTTCTTAGGATATGATCTCTCAAAAAAATCTTATTTTCGAGAACACCTTCACTTCTCACCTCTTCTGATTTCATCAAATGTTCTCTCTCACCACAAATAGTTATACAATCCCCTTACCCCTTTGACCTCATGAAGAATCAACGGAGTTCTACTTCAAAGTCAAGAGAATTTCATCATGCAATTGAAGCTACATAAATTGAATAATCTCAAGACCCGAAGAACTCGAAGACCCTGAAGTGTCTGAATAATTATATGACCATCAGAAGTCCAAACCCCTTTTATGTACCCACGTTAGATACGATGAATTGTGAGCCGCCATTGGTGTGTGTTTTCCTACGGCCACAACTAAAATCTATTCTCAAAAAATATTGTGTGTATTGTGTGTACCTTCCTCTCTCTTACCCGTCTCATCCCAAAAACCTCAACCCCACCAGATGGAGTATGAAGCTGGACTTGTAGTCTCTGGACCAATGACCCAGCTGGAGGCTGAAATATGGATTCAGAACATGGAGAACCACTTCGGGAGCAACTTGATCTCAAGGAAGTATGATGTGGAACACGCTCTCCAGTACTTTACCCAAAGTGCTGCTATGTGGTGGAAAATGCACCATGCCATACAAGGATTTAGTGGAGCAGAAACCTGGGACGAATTCAAGAAGACTCTGTTAAGATCCCGTCTTATTCAGAAGTGTTATGATAACGCGAAGAAGAAGACTTGTGCATGCAAGATCTGTGGAGAAATAGGACACACCCAGGAAGAACACAAGGATGGATGCACTCATTGTGAAGAAAATCACCCAGCCGAGGAGTGCCCAAGTAGTCAGGTGACTTGTTTCCTTTGTGAGGGAACCACCCACTACCCAACTCGGTGTCACATTTACCCCAAGGTGCAACGAGTTTTCAAGCAGCAGAAAGATGCAGTAAAGGAAACCCTCAAGAAGAAGATTCTAGAAGAACCGGTGATGAACGAAAATATTGAAGACCCTGATGGACAAGGTCTGACCAGATTTTTCTCCAATGCATGCTACTCATGTGGAGAAGAAGGACATTATTCACAGGACTGCACGAAGAGAAGCCAAGAGTATCTCGGAAACTTCCCGACGGAAGAAGTGGAGTTTGATCCACTTGAAATAGAAGAACTGGCCAAAATAAAGGAGTCTGGAAAGAAGAAAAAGTACCCTCGGAAGAGCCAAATCTCTGTAGATATAGACCTGAGTCATGTCAGATGTTCCAAGTGTATGAAATTTGGCCACCACAAACACATGTGCTCAAGAAGGAAGCCGGAAACCCAAGGAGCAAAAGCAAACACTAAGACGCCTCGAGACTTGTCAGAAATCATTTGCTTTTGTTGCAAGGAAGCAGGACATTTTGCCAGCGATTGCCCACAAAGGAAGAAAGCTAGAATGGAGTAGTTAAGTTTTGACCATGGCAATAAGTGTAATCCGAAGCACTCTTGTTTTTCATAAGATCATGGAGTGAAATGTTTGTAACAGAACTCCCTGAGATTGTAATAACATCATGAATTAATGGAATTTATTGTCTCATGATTGCCTATGTTGAAACTGTATGCGTTGTTTCTCTTCGAACAAAGATCTCTGAACATTATGAGGATATGATAAAATATGGTCTATGCAGGCATGAGTATAATTCATTTAAGTGTGGTAGTAATCGGTAAAACCCCACAAGATCCACTGAGTAGGAATGTACCATGATTACCAAGGAGACACATACATTCCTCTGAGTACCTATTTACTGACACCTGCAGATGACAACTCTCTACGAGTCATTCCTCAAGGGCCCCGAAACGATCATGACCCTGATCAGTGATCATGATTACCCGAAAATCCTGAAGGACATGATGAAGCACATTCATCTTGAAGGAGATGCAGTCTACAAAGACTACCCATTCATGGAAAGTGGAGTAGAACTTTGGTACGTGGAAGTACACCTCCACCATGTGAAAGGAGTTTGTCCAAAGACTATGGGGCAATACTTTTTCATTTCACGTGTACCACAAGCAACCTTCTTTGATGTTGTTCGTGAAGCTGCCATGGAAGCCATAAGTCAGATTGGAGAAATACTTGAAGCAAGACTCCGTCATACCCAGGAATACCTGAGTGAAGTGCATGCGGAGATGATGGAGATGAAACTCATGAACACCGTGATGAAGCAAAAGATGGATGATTTCAAGGAGCACCTCGGAAAGTTCGAGTGGAACTAAAGTACCTCCAAGAGAGGCAGATGAATAAAGTTGGCAGAAATGCTCAACCATACCGAACAATGTGGATGGCAGCATTGGTAATAAAGTACTTTTAAATTGGAGTTTTTGAGGATAAATTAAGGATGTAATAAAGGATTGATTATGAAATGAATATGATTTATGGAAAGAAGCTATGATGGATCTGCAAATGTTTGCTTAGGAGCATACGAAAACCTAAGAGTTGTGAAGATACGATAGATGTTTCGTTCAGCTTGCAGAACCAATGGATTATCTGAACTTCGTTCGTGGACAAGAGAAATTCTGCAACGCTAGTGAGGATGCCCGAGTGTTACAATGCGAGATTCGCTAAACCTTATACAGAGAAATGATTTGGGTGCGGAATGGATTGATCACCATGACGACTTACTCTAATCATTTATCTTGCTATTCGGAATGGTAAATCGGAGAGACTTACCCATATAGGGAGACGACGTTCTTTGAAGCTTTTGTTTAAGCCTTAGAATGGTATGAGGAAAGCCCATGTACATGGCACTTGTTGTCACGCGTAGGAAATTTTACGGTGAGGATGAAGCCAAGACCCTTCTCTCTGCAGGATAGCCACAAATGGTAGACCACCATGAGAATCATCGATAGGTTAGTTAGAATTGATCACGAGACTGTCAGTTAAAGAAGACCCAGTGCTGGAAGAAGCTTATATGAACGGGAGAGCATCACCAAAGGATTTAATATGAAGACTGTGCGATGTCAGTTGCCAAAACCCTAGTGGAATCATTAAAGCATTTTGAGGGACCAGTATCTCTCATTTCAAGTGTGGTAGCATGCCACCTTGCCGGAGATTGAAGTGCTAGAAGACCCCCAAACCCTAACCTTTTTTTTCTAGCCTCTTCGAATCTCGAGGACGAGATTTATTTTAAGTGTGGTAGGTTTGTAACATCCCTAATTTTGGAATGTTAATATAATTATTAGAATGATTGTTTGGTTGCTTGAGTGATTGAAAGCTTGAGTGAAATTTGAAAACTTTTCAAAACTTTTGAATGAGAGGGAATAAAATGACTTTCCCCTTCTCCGGGAATTAAAATTCAATCATTTAAAAGCAAAGAGAGAAGATGACATGACTTCTTCAACTATAAAGAATCTGAACGGAGTTTGCATTTGAATCCTTTCAAATATTTACCCTCTCTTCTATATTTTTCTTCCCCGAGAAATACCCCTATATCCCAAGGATATTCTATTTCCTTTTAATCCTATTAATTCCTGTTTTAATAAAAAGGGAAAGAGATCTCTTATTTTAGGAATGTACTTGGGCCACGTTAGGAAACCAATCTCGCCCAATCCCACCTTCTTCTTCCTCCTCACGAGCTTCCTTATGTGGCCATGGCAGAAGCTTCCCAGGAAGCTTCCCTCCCCCGATTCACGGGCTACACTTCCTTCCTGAGCCTCCCACCACCCCTATAAGAACGCCCCTCCTCTCCTCGTTCCATTTTCCCCATCAGCTCGTCCTCTCCCTACCCGTAGCCACGATGCCCCCACCATTGTTGTTCCTGCAAGGAGACGAACAAAAGAACGCCCTGGAGCCCATGACACCCCTTCCTCGCCTCCGGGACCCCTCCGTCGTCCCCCTCCCCGCCGGCGACCTCCCCACCTCGCCGGAGCAGCTACCTCGCTGGAGTTCTTCCTCTCTGTCATCCATGGTGAGATTCACGAAATCCCGTATTGCTGTTTTTTTTAGAAAATTGCAATCTTAGAAAATTCATATCTATTAGTCTATAACTCCGGATTAGGTGATTCTTTTTGCGTTGGATCACAAATTTTATGTATTTTCTGTAGATATATAATTTGTCTATGTCTAGATTTATAAAAATTGAGTTAGATCAGATTTGAATTAAAGCTTGTTTTGCTTATTCCGGGAGTTGAAAAGTAGCTTTTAATTTGATTCTTTTTGCTGCTGCTTCCTATTGATCATATCTTTCAGTAGTTTAAGTTTCATTTTTTTAAAATATTTTTAATTGGGGTTTTTACCAAAACAGATTCTGTTTTAGTTCGTTTAGGATTATAGGTATTTCTTTTTCTATATTTGTTTTTAAATTAGTTTCTTTTATATTTGAGAAAGTTTATATTTGGTTTTCTGTTAGATAACAGTAGGTTCTCAACAAGTTTTTGTTTTCATTTTATTTGTTATCATGAAATCAATTCTAGTTCCCTAATAACTTGCAATTGATTTCTCTACTGTTTCAAATCCCGTTTGGAAATACTTTCAAATAGTTTTGTGAAAAATACTTTATTTTATCTTAGTGAAAAATACTTTATTTTCTCAACAAGATTTGATTGCCAGAATGATTGCTAGTATGTGAATGATATGTTTGTTATATTGATTTCATCGGAGAGTGACGAGTGATGAGTGCTTATGTGAATGATTTGTTAGAAGACCCCCAAACCCTAACGTTTCTTTCTAGCCTCTTCGAATCTCGAGGACGAGATTCATTTTAAGTGTGGTAGGTTTGTAACATCCCAAATTTTGGAATGTTAAAATAATTATTAGTTTGTTTGTTTGCTTGCTTGAGTGAAATTTGAAACTTTTCAAAACTTTTGAATGAGAGGGAATAAAATGACTTCCCCATCTCCGATAAATTCAAATTCAATCTTTTAAAAGCAAAGAGAGAAGATGACATGACTTCTTCAACTATATAGAATTTGAACGGAGTTTGCATTTGAAATCCTTTCAAAATATTTGCCCTTGCTTCTATATTTTTCTTTCCCGAGAAAATGCCCCGACAAAATTCTTGCACGCAAGAAAGAGCGGAGGAAAATGACCCTCCAAAATGTGAGGCATTTCTGAAATATTTTGAGCCAAGAAGACCCTAGTTTTATGGAGAAATTAATTGCCAAAAAGAAAATAAAGGCTTAGGGATTTTTTCTGAAAAAAAACATTTCTTAAAAAGTTTTTATTTTGGTTTTGGAAAAATGATAATCAATTAGAAAATATTTTTCTAATCGATTTGGTATATAATACTCCATATAAATTATTTCCTTTTATTCTTTTCTTGCTGTTTTAAAAGAAATACAAAAAAAAACGGGAGATATTTTGGGGCCAGATCCCATCGCTGGGAGATCCCATCCCCACGAGACCTTCCTCCAACGCACCCTTCCTTTCTTTTTTTTCCCTTCCTTTTCTTTCCTTTCTTTTTTTCTTTCCTTCTTTCTTCTTTCTTTCCTTTTCTTCCCGACGTGACTTCTTCCTTCCCAGCGACCAGCCCTCCCATGGCGTGAGCCCCCTACATCACGGGATCCCCCTCCCGATTCCCCCTCCCCTTCCTTTCCCTCGGCCCCCTCTCCCCCTATCTAACCGCCACCCCCTCCCCCCTCCCCCCCCCTCGGCCCCCTCCCCCCCATGCCAGAACACCGCCGCAACCTCGCTGGAGCCAAGCTCCAGTAGAACACCTCCTCGCCACCCTGCGCCACCCCTCGCCTCCCCGCCCCAACCGACGCCGCCACGAGCTCCGCCACCGCCACCGCAGCCCATTTTCCCACCAAACACCCGAGCTCCTCGCCCCACGCCACCGCACCGCCTCGCCGGAGTTCGGCCGGATAGGAACTCCCCGGGCGCTTCCCCGACTACCCCGACTCCCCTTCGCTTCGCCGACGACGCCGTTCGACGGAGGAGACCCGCCGCCATCTCCCCAACACGTCGGACGACTTCACCGACCACCGCCGCGACGCCGACGACGAGCACCTCTTCTCTGTCTCGCCTGAGAAGAAGCATCCCAGCAACTCACGGTGAGACCCCCCATCTTTTCCTTAGCCGTTAGATCGTGAGTAAACGGTAGAGATTAGATCACCCATACCCTTTCGGTCTTTCAAACAAAACCGGGCCGGTTTTTCATTACTTAATAT
>NC_058521.1:287473098-287475598 GCF_904849725.1 Hordeum vulgare subsp. vulgare | reverse complement strand
GAGTCTCTATTGCACCGACAAGAACCCCCGGGCTGGGCCACGCACCCGCGCTGGGCGTTGCTGGGCCAGGCCCAAAGTAGTGCATGGACTTCCTGAGCACGGGACTATGTAGCTTTCGAGCCGTTGCGGGTAGCCCTTCCCCACGTCGCGCATCAAACGCGTGAGGCGGAGAAGTGCGCGCACAGTAGCCTCCCCACCCCCGACGCGTTACTGCCACGTGTGAAGCATGCGCAGTAAAGGTCGGGCAAGTGGCGTTCGTGGCCATAATGGCCGCAGTCGTGGCACGGCCCGCCCCGGCATGCATTGGTGCAGCAGGGCGGTTCCCTGTTCGCTCATGATCATGGATGATTGGGCGAGAGGTGCGGCGGTTTCTGTAGTGAGGGTAGCTCGCCCCCCACGCCTCGCCCTATAAATTAGGGAGTTTGCGAGGGGGTTTTGCTCATCCATCAGCTCGTGGAACATCCACCACCCCTAGCTTGCATCTATAGAATATTTTTTAGCTCCAGGTGGCGCTCGCCCCTAACCATGGGTAGGCGACGAGGGAGGCCACCATCGGCCGCCACGGCGGCAAGGGGATCCCACTCGGATCATGCCACAACTTCAGGGAGTGCAACTGCGGAGGGCGGCACCAGAGTCCGTGGTCGCGGAGGTGCAAGGAGCCCCGGTCGCCGCAGAGGCCGTGACCGGGGGAGGCAGAGTTCTACTCTAGCACCTCCGTCTTCTCCCGTGCTTGGCGGGCACTCGGACGGGACGGCGCTGGAGTTCGTCGTGGAGCTGCATGGCGTCCCGCGGGGCCATTTGCATCTCCCTTGCCCTTTTGCTAGGGCGATGGAGGCCGCCAAGCCCCATGTATTGTGGTTCCGGGCGTACGGTTGCTCCCACGGCGCTATGCAAGTGCACGCGGAGTACCCGAAGCGCCGCTCCATGTTGCTCGGGCGGGGCTGGAAAGCCTTCGCCCGTGGCCACAGCCTCGAGGATGGGCATATCCTCCGCTTCAAGCTAGCGAGGATAATATGATATCCTTAAGTTTTGTGGGCGCTCAGGTGTGCGTCTTGGCTGCTGCGAACAGAGCTCGGGCAGCGCCGAATGTCCCTCCTCGAGCGATAGCGACGAGGAGGACATCAGCGACAGTGGCGCTCTTGGCACATTAGGATCTCGGGGTGGCAGGTCGGAGTACGACACCCCGAGCTCCGACTGATTGTCGACCCTAACGCCGAGGCCCGCATCTACCTCTCCCCCGCCCGCATCGATGCCTCGTCTTTGAGGAGGTGTGATCGCGGGCTCTGGCTTCTTCATCGCCTCAGCTCACGCTGTCTTCCGCCCCGGTTCTCCTCCGCGTAGTGCTGGTCCAGGAGAAACCAGCCTAGGTTGCGCCGGGGGTCGTCCCGCTTTTTGTCTTCTTGAACTTCTGTCCGGCGAGCATGTCCCATGATGATAGACAATGTAATAGGTTAGAGTAGCAAAAATCATTCATCTAATATGTGTGAGTTTGTTTGAAACAAATGAATGAAATGTTGTTTCCCTTGCGTGGGATCCTTCTCCTTGAATGATACACCTTTTGCATTTTTGGAAAGCTTGCCCACGCGACTGGTCCTGCCGCTAGTGCTTTGAGGAACGGATCCTTAGCAGTTCCCTTGAGGGGTCGTTACCGGCAAGGCTCCTTCCCGCACTCAGTGCAACCATTAGATCGTCGAGCGTAGCTCGAGGAGAAATAAGGTGTTATGTAGCTACTTATACTGTTGAACAGGTTCGAAACAGTGAGAAGGCACTCCTTGGCCGTTCAGGTCATTGAACTAGTTCGAAACAAAACTAAGGCGCACTGATCCTGACAAGGTTCCATTTGCGTGCAGGTTTCTCAAACAAGGTTTGGGATATTCTAGAAAGGGAACAACCTATCTACTCTGAAATCTCATCTGAAATATTTCTCACTGATGTGTCGTGCCGCGGCACTTCTCCTCGCGGCGCTTGGGTCCTTTGTCGGGGCCTTAGATCCCCGGCAAGAAGGAGACTATACTCTTCCGGCAACTTCCCCTCCGGCAAGGTATTTGCCGACAGTTCTCGACTATCGTATAAGAGGGGGGTTGCCGGTGCATAACTCCTTTTCCTGTTTTGCCTCACCGTGCTGACGGAACCCTCGACCGCACCTTTGGCGAAGATGTGATGCTTCCGGCGGGTAGAGCGTTCGGCTCGAGTGTGTGCCTGGGTTCCGGGGCCCGTAGGCGCATTCTCGACGGCTATGCACCTCTTCGTGGAGGTGCGTCTGTCGGAGTATGCGCCGGAGGCCTCGCCGGAGCCCCTAGGCACACCCTCGACAACATCGCACTGTCCCGGAGCGGTGCGTTAGCCTGATGCCTTCGAGCTCGAGGTGTCCGTCCCCCAAGCCTGCTTTCGCGCAGCAGGGCGCTCGCGCGGGCGTCAGGAGACCGTGACGAAGTAGAGTGACCACCGTTGCACCCTGCTTCGAGTGAGCTTGCTTGGATCCGCGAAGAAGCTCTCAACC